>NC_056739.1:227505456-227555456 GCF_019279795.1 Protopterus annectens
TCTTTAGTGAATTCACACAACTTTGCCAGAAAACCACAATGCTATTGCAAATGTAATAAAAATATGTGGCAAACAGCAGGACATTCTGAAGACATCTGTACAGGTGTGGGTTATGGCCACCACCTGTCCTACCCTGCAGGTTGTAGTCCATGTTGAGCCAGGTGTGACCTGTTACAATGACACAAACAATACAGAGGTCCCCAGAGTGTAGGACAACAAACATCTACTGAGGTTGTCTATCACATGCATAAGGCAATTACTTCACATCAGAAGCATCTTATTGATATGAGAATTAGCATAACATATGCTGATGTGACACAAATAAGCATTCATATTGGCAAACAAATTGAAGTCCTGTCTGGTGCACTTGCCATGGGTTATGGTATGTCCTGCCAAGTGTGTCAGTGACATGTCCCACATTTCACATTTGATAAGGTGGCAACCCTACCCTGTGTTGCCTATGTCTGCAATATGTAGAAATGTGTACAACCTGTGAGTAGCTTCCACCCACAATGATCCACATGTATGAAGGCATGAATGCAAACTGCCACCTCCCACATATGTAGGTACTGCCTAAAGCTGTGCAAACTGTGAGCAGTGTGCTGTTTGTGATTAACACACTGTAATGGGGTCATACAGCAGGCATGGAATGGTAGCCAGGTTCTGGCCTCCAGCTGAATGCAGTATACAGTACCATTGTACCATATGGCAAGGACAAGGACCCACTATGTCCCACATCAACAACAACCCTGTAAATGCACATACTGCTGTGACAGACCTGGTTACTCAGGTTGATAACACTGTTGCAGCCACCTGTGAGGTAGTGGCAGTGGTCAGAAAAGGCTTGGATGTGGTTCACCACATAGGTAAAGGGACTGCATCCATAAAAAAGGTGGACATTACCTCTGCATAATCTTCAGTCAGTGCAACATGATATTAGCATCATGGCTTGCCTGGTATGTAGCTATGCAAACATCTGCACCAAATGGGAAGGCTATGTTAACATACACAAAGATTATCCATGGCCTTCAACACATGTATCATGCAGACAGCCTTGAATCAGTACTGAACCACTCTGTATTGGACCGGTTGTCCCCAGGTGGGCTGTGGCATGCCTAGATGGAACTGTTGTGGTCAGCCCTTCAACAACTGCTGCATATATGTCAGTATAACTCTGTACACATTACTGGCATGACAGAGTTGAATCGAATGAGACACAGCAAAATAAACAGCTGGAGAGACAAGTTTTCTCCCAGAGCCTGCTCTGTTTCAGGAATGCACTCTCCAAAAATGTCAAAGAGAGTACCATGTAGATCATTATCAACTGCATCAAGGTTGAGTGGATGTCAATAAACCATCTGACCAGGGGTGTAAAGTGTGTCAAGCAATGGCAGGGGCAACCAATGCTGATAGATGATTCTGATGTGGATACAGTATTGGATAGGCTGGTAATGGACCCAGAGCCAGTATTGTAGTAACCTCCTCTGTGCCTATGAACCTGTGATCCTATGGAACTCCCGGGTGATATGTAGCAAGAGTAGCATGCTATGTCAAAGGGTATGAATGCAAGGTTTGTTGTCTGCCCTCATTGTCTCTCACACACTGTTCCAAGCATACACACCTAGGTAAACTTGGATATATACAGCTGTACCTTGCTAATAAAAAGGTGTCTGTGTTACCACTATGCCATCCTTAGTTTCCATACTGGCAGAAGCCCACCACTACTTACATACACTGACACCTGGCATGGAAAGAGAATAAGGTCAGTGAGACAACAGTCAGTCAGCAGTACTAACAGCAGTAAAGCATCATGGCACAAAGGTATGTACACTTTCATGTGTAGCCATGGCAATTGCCAGCAGACAGCACAGGTCATAAAACTATTATACTACACAATGCCATTACCTGTAGTATATTCACCCTGTGCAATAGACACATATTAGCATGTGCCTGCATCGGTGGTATGGATAACAGGAATGTGGCCCAGGTATCATCACATGCACAGGGTGAGGTGTGGGGTTGGCAAAGGCCTAGACTGTGCCATACAGTTGGCAGCATGTGTGTGTGTATCTGGAGGGGTGCTGGTCAGCTGGGCCATGGAGAGGAGTTGTGTGTTTCTATCACTGACCTGCATGTGACAGTGATGTGTGAGTGCTTGCATGCACACAGTCAAGGCATGTGGTAGTGCCATGGACCATACATGGCAGAATGTACAGTTCATCATCTCCAGCCACCAACATGGGAACTGGTTCTGACAGGAGTGGCAGTGGCACCACCATGCCCAAAGCCAGATGTGGTACTACTTCCTGATGGTAACTGGTGTCTGCAGGGTCTGTGTCCCTCATGAGACTAACCAGGACCACATGAACATGGCCTGGCATGTTGTCATGTGGACAACACACTCCCTTAATTTGTGTTGGTGGTACTGCCACTATGGGAGTGTGACTGTACATGGCCACATGGGCTCTCAGCTGATGTTATTGCTGACCTACATCCATGTGTCTGATGCCCTACTCCCACCACATGTTCAAGCACAGACATTGCATGATTAAGAACTGACAGCGTTGCACCCCACCGTTTATCCATTACATCAGCAAAATGACACAAGCCATCAGTAATGCCATGGAGGGTGTCATGCATGCCAGTCAGTGTTGCATACATGACCCTGAGCATCTGTCTGGTGTTCCATTCACAATGTGCCTGTTCCTTCATGACGGACAGAAACATGCATCAGGTGACACATGCTGTGACACCTTTGAGAGGGGATGGATGGGCAGCAGTCCTCCTTCGAGCATCCCTGTCAATCTACCTATGTGGGACCTCACTAGCGCTCTGGCTATGGCAAGTGTCTACAGTCACTGATGCCATAGTCACCACACTACCCTGTTCATTGCCATGACCTGCCGACTGCCTATATCTGTGGCTGCTGAGGACTAAGTATGTGTGGGTATACTGACCGTGTGTGGGGACATTGTGGGTGTAAGTGGGATGTCAACAAATGGGACAGAGTCAGACCCCAACAACACAACCTGTGCCTCACAATGGCCACCATCATCAGTGTCTGATGTGACACTGACATTAGGTTGTGAGGTGGACACACTCCAACCCCCATAGTCACCTTTGAGAGGAAGACAACATGACTACATTAATTCCTGCATTATAATATTTGCTGATACACACACACACACACACACACACACACACACACACACACACACACACACACACACACACACACACACACACACACACACACAAGTGAGGTACCACAAAGGCATTATACAGACCACACCTTCTGACTGATGCCATGCACAGCACACAATCAGACCACAAGAGATACACTTTGGACAGGTCCTCAACAACATGCAGTGCAGCTATGTCCAGTTAATGTTGCTAGTACTATACACCTGTGAGATAAATGACAAGTTGGAGTGTGTGATGGACCTTTACCTAGCACACACTGCACCTGTGTACACAATAGTAATGCACCCCTGTATAGCACAGTGAGTACAGCTATACAAGACTATGTGTGAATATTTTGCAGCTCCTACAAATATGCTCATGTGATTACCAATGTGATGCACTGCAGTGAACCCCACCACAACCTAACTTGCACATATTGCAATATGGGTATGATTAACAGTTGCGCACATGGAAAAATGGCAGCCCTTAACATGCATAGGGTTTAGGTGAGCCATAACAAGAGAGTTCCACACTCACCGGCTATAGGCTGATGTTTCCCAGACACACCAGAGGTACCTATGGAGTTGTGGGGGAGAGGTAGTGTCAGGACACACACATATGCAAATAGTACAGGATAATATGTGCATTTATCAACATGTACAGAACAAGCCATGATACTACCCAAATTGCTGACATTCACAATATGTGTGCATTAATAAAACCCAAACACAAATGCAGATTGACATGATATATGCATACAGAAATGCAGAGGCTACCAGTATGAATACTACAGTATTAACGTAATGACCACTGGAGGCTTATCTGGACGCTCCTTGGCTTTGGACTCTGTGCCACCCTCAACCATGACATATGCAGTGATGGTTTCCTGTGAGCTGGTGGCTGATGCCAGGTTTTCCAGGAACTCCTCTGAGGCTGAGAGTGGTGGTTGTGTAGCAGGTGCTCCCCCTGTGCCAGCACGATCTCTGGCCAAAGCTGTAGCCCTTTGCTGTTTATGGTGTATTAGATCAGTAGCATGTTGTCACACCTGTTCATAGCTTGTGTCCCGGTGACCCACATCATTCACTGTTGCTACCAGGTCTGACCACAGGGCAGCACATTGTTGCTGGTTATGTTGGCTCCTTGACAACACCACCCAGTGATGGAGTCCCAGGGCATCAATAATTGTAGTGGTATCAGCTGCTGAGAAGGCTGGATTGCATCGACTCTACATCCCTCCTGGCAGACATGAACACTGGAATACATCACATGACTGCATACATTGCTCACCATTATGTACAGACTCTGCACATCCACTTTTGCCTGCAGTATCCATTGCTGACCCCTACATCATGCCCCCAGTATCTATCAGCACATTATGTCTGTGGGTATCAGCAACATGCTGGCAATACAGCATGTGTTGGCCTCCTGATCCTGATGTTTCCTGCTACTTGCTGCATGTGCTATCAGGTGTTGCACCTATTACTGCTTGTTCATAGGCTGTCTACTTGAACTGCTGTGGTGCCAGCCTCCTACTCTAGTAATACTCACCTGTTCTATAGACCCACCCCTCCAGTCTCTCTAGCCTTCCTAAATCAGAATCTGGACTATATGACTGGACAATGTCCAACAGTTTCCCCAGCCAGTGTGGTTGATATTATGATATTAGTGTCACTGTGTAACACCTACCTCATGTACATGGATGGACAACCATCTACAGACATTACCAATGAACACACTGTGTAGGAGATGCAATGACTGTAGGAGCCTGCAGTCCATGCTCTCTGCCTTTCAAGGCTGTATATCTGTCTCCAAACAGGTTGGAAACACAAGCAGTACACCTCACACACCACCCACACCTACACAACACACAGAAACATCTGCAGTGGTTCACAACATACACATCCATAAACTAAGAAGTTCTCTGAGGCAAAGCCACACATGAATGCCACAGCCATACACAGCACATACCACACATGGTCACATACCTATGTCTCACAGCCATGCAGATGTGAGCCCATGTCAAAAATGTTACACATAGGGGACTCCAGTGGAGATACACTGGTGTGCCTGTGACCTGGCTGGGTTTGTGGATGCTCACATTTACTTACTTTTTTGTCAGTTACCAGACCCAGCCACATTCCATACGCATTGCTGCCTCTCACCAACAAGTACTGTCTTGGGTCTGTCACTATACATGTTGGTGTACCTGACCTGTACATCCCTGGACTATATGCAGTGAGACATGAGTGAGCACACTGGTTATGTGTCCCAGGCAGGTATGTCTCTAGCCTTATGCAGCATTATGTTGTCACCCAGATGGATGCCACAATACGATTAGGGAATGATTGCCCTTAATATGTACACAGTTATCCTGTGATATTCCAGGGGTTGCAATACCTGTGAGTCTGGGCTGATATGGTACACAGACCACAACGGTCTGTGAGAGATGGCCTCCATCTGGCTTCACTGGTCTACATGCATTTGGCAGTGGTTCCCACCAGACCCATAGTGACTCCATTAGTAACACTGATGAAGTTATCACTGCCAACAGACATGTGTCAGTACAGCACACATTGAAGGCCATGCTGCTAAATGCTATAGGTCTGCACATTACCTTGCCCATATTGCAAGCAGTCCTACGCTGGGAACAGCAGACATCTGTGCACTCACACAGACCATGGTTCCAAGCTGTAGAGATCACCCCTGCCTTACATGGTCAACCATCCTATCATAGATACAGAAGGCAAAATGTAGACAGTAATGCCATGGGACATGAGGTTTCTGTATATGTGAGCTGCATACATACCTCCATGCTGTACAGGCAGCAAGATGTACAGGAGACACTGCAGGGGTACTTCACCATTGGCAACGCAAACCTATGCAAATCACAACTAGGTACCAGCCACCACATGTGACGAGGAGGCCCATTCTGCCTATATGGAGCTAATCAACTGTATTATGAGTAGGGTCTGTGCCCTGATCCTGGGTCATTTGAACTACCCTAACATACATGGTAAGACGTAGTCATGCCAGCACACAAATGGCCAGGAAGCCATCAACAGTGAAAGTACAAACATCTTGGTGTGTGACCAGGGAATACACACACATGAGGTGAAGGTGTACTGGAGTTGACATCACACAACATGATTTACCACTGCAACATCCTGACAGTGTCATCCTCCTTGCCAAAGCAACCATCATGGAGTCATGTTTCCAGTCACTATCTCCCACAATACTCAACTAGCTAGGCTGAGCCATGCATACACCTCCTATGTGGAATACATCCTCTGAGGGGGGTTACACAGCCTAACAGCCCCCAACCCCTCATTGAAGACTGGCACCAATATCCACACATACACACAAGTGCTATATGTGCATTTGTATAGATGCCTGTAGTCAGGTATACCCGACAGGCCTACATCATCCTCTGCTAGGATATGTACACCTGTCTGGTGGACATGTGCAATACATTCTGTCTATAACAGGGAAGACAGAATGTATTGCACATTCTGTCTATAACAGGGAAGACATACCATTGTCAGGCCAAAATAGGGGCAAGTGTCCATTCTGGGGCAGTGTCTCTTTAGCGTGTACATGAGAATGGGATCGGTCCTACAAACCTGCACAATAAACACAGTGCTTACATTGCCTACATCCACTACAGACAGTCATCTCCCCTACTGCACATATGTCTGCAACAGCACAGGTAGCAGATGCTCACTTGTGGTGCGCAAGAACATCAGTTATACCAGTGCTGTTGGTATACCACACTGGATGCCTGCAGTGTTGGTCTAGGCTTCACTCCCTGTGTTCCACATCAGTATGTCAGCATATGCACAGTAACTCCACCGTCTCCTGTATGTGGGGAACAGGTCATCATTGTCATGTGATACTCGTGGTAGACATTGCCATGGGAGCCTATTACATCACAGGATGCATCCTACCTGACTCCAACCATAACCTTGCAACACCATAAGGAACTGCATTGAAAGGAGGACTGAGTACTACATTTCTCCCATCCTTTTGATGGACAACCACTGTCACCCCTTTTCACTAAGGTGGGGTGTCCCCCACTCAGTCACATTTTATTTTATTTTTATTTTATTTTACATTTGTTAACCGGGTGTGTGTGACTAAGCTGAAAAGGCCCTTTTTCAGCAGAGGCCCAGGGAGAAAAGCTCCACATAGAAAATTACAGATACATTTAGTTATTTAGACATGATCAGTATACACACAAATTACAAAATACATGTTTTTACAGTGGTGTGCAGCACATCAACAGTTACAGTGGAGAGAGCAAACAAAAAATATTCATTTAAAAATAAAGATAATTAATAGATTTGTGGTGTACAGCTGAAGTATGTAACATAGGTAGAATACCTAAGTAGTACACAGGCACAGTACATACATTGTAGATTAGCCAGTGTTTGTGAGTAAGATTGAAAACTATTATCAAGTACTCTAGGTTTAGTATATGTACCTTATCCACTTTCACTAGCCTGGGGAGCAATCATGGCACTGCCAACTTTGCTTGAGATGTTGCCTGATGAGGTCTTTAAAGGAGGTTTTGGATGATGTGTTTTGAATGTTAGTGGGGACAGAGTTCCATTTTTTATCCACTGAACTACTATATAGTGCATCTCCAAAGCTATTGTAGCTGTTGGTGACTTCTAGTAGTAGTTTGCGTGATGATCTAAGAGGCCTTTTGGCTGAGTGATGTACTAGGTTTTTGAGGGCAGGACACTTATTGGGGAGGTAATAGATCGAATGACAGAGGCAGAGCTGATTGTAGGTTAGGAGGTTGGGCAGTTCAAGCCAGTGGAGCTGTCTCAAAGCAATAGTGATGAGTTCTTTATGAGCAATTTGCAGCAAAGCAGGTAATTCTGTTATAGCAGGCTTCCATTTTGCTTAATTCAGATTTGTTGAGATTAGTCAGAATGGGAGATGCATAGAGTAGGGTGGATAGAAGTTGAGAGCAAGCAATGCCTGATCTTGTGTTGTTGGTAAGAAATGGTTTGATGCGGTAGAGTGATCCCAGTTTGACATGTACTTTTTTAATAGTTAAGTTGAGATGACTATCAAATTTTAGGTGGGAGTCTGTGGTTATTCCCAATAGTTTAGCTTGTGCCACTGGACCGATTGGAGTAGCATTTGTGGAGTAGATAGTGAATTGACTGTGATCAGTGTTTTTGTTAGAACTGGTTATAATAATAAGCTGAGTTTTCTTTGGATTGAGGATAAGTTGGGCTTTGGTAATGTAGTTTTCAATGTCAGAGAATGCTAACTGAGTTGTTTGCAGAAGGGTGGGAATGTTTTGTGCAGTACAGATTAAGGTAGTGTCATCTGCATACTGAATGATAGATGCATGCTGTGGGGAGGTATGGAGGTCATTTGTGAAGATTGTGAATAGCAGTGGTCCTATGATAGAACCCTGTGGGACTCCTATAGTTATGGGCAGCTAAGGAGAGAGAGAATTTTCTCATTTCACAGCTTGGCACTTGTCAGTTAAGTAGCTTTGGAACAAGGTAAAAGTGGAACTTGATAGGTGATATTGGTTTAGTTTATTTAGCAGGATTTGGTGTGAGACTGTGTCAAATGCTTTGGACATATCCAAAAAAAGAGTTGACACCTGCAGGCCTTCATTTTTTGAGACAGTTTGCTGTGTCTGTGAAGCAGAGGAAGGCTGTAGTGGCACTATGGGCAGGTCTGAAACCATGCTGAGTAGTTGACAGGCTGTTGCTGTCTAGGATATATTTTAGCATCTGGGTATGGATGCATTTTTCTAGGATTTTGGCCAGGGGGGAGAGTAAAGCAATGGGTCTGTATGGGTGTAACATAGGATATTTTCCAGAGTTTGGGCACATAGTTTTCAACAACTGATCTGTTTATGAGCATGGAGCTTGGGATAGCAATAGCATCTGCTGTGAGTTTCAAGAAATAGCTGGGGAGTAGGTCAGCTGCTGTTGATGAAGTATTTAGTTTGGAGAGCATGCTTTTGATTGAAGTGGTAGAAACTGTTTTGAGGGTAAAGCTTGTATTAGTGTTATTTGTGTTGGGGGGATAGTGAGGAAGGAACTGTCCTGTGATACTAAGGATAGAATTGAGTTCACAAAGTGGGAGTTTAATTGTGTTTCGATGGGAACTTTAGTGTCAGGGGTGGTTGGTTTGGGGGTAGCCTTTTGGGTTGGTTTTACATTTTTCCAAAATTTTGGGGGGTTTTGTTGGTATTTAGTTTATCATGTTGTGTAGTAGGATTTTTTTGTCCAGCCTAATGCATTTTTTTGCACAGTTGCGCAGTTCTTGGTAATTAGTTAGGCTTTGTGTTTCTTTGTTTTTTTGATAGTAAAGCCAGGCAGTGTCTCTGGACTTGAGGATTTGTTTGGTTTCTTTACTGAGCCAGGGGTTTGTAGAGGATCTAACCTTGATTTTGCGCAATGGAGCAACAGTGTCTAGTTGTAGAAATATTTTGTTGAAATATGCTGCAGCCTGGTCAAGTGGGAGGTTTTTTTGGGGGGGTCCAGTCACAATTGCAGAGTAAAGTGTTGAGGACCCCAGGAGAGAATCTTTTTGTGTTTCTAGTGGATATATAGTTAGTGGTTTTGCATATGCTTGTTCTACTACGTATAAAGTATATTATGTTGTGGTCACTTAAGGTGTCTGGGAGACTGTCTGCGTGAGAGTACAATGTGGGGTTGTTAGTTAGGACCCAGTCAAGGATGGATTCAGTTTTAGATTTTTATCACATCTAGTTGGAATTTGGACTAGCTGCTGGTAGCCATGGAGATTTATTAGATTACTTGATGGTTCTGATATGCAGGTGAACCAATCTAGGTTGAAGTCCCCCAGAATAAGGGTTTCTTGTGAGTGTGTGTAAGAACACCAGGATAAGAAGTCTTCAAGGCTAGCAGGTGTATTACCAGGTGGAATATAGATCAAAATTGTGGTGATGACCTTTTTAGGGTGAAGTTGAAGTTGTGAGATAAGTATGTCTCAATTATTGGGAGAGGGGTAGGAGTTTGGTAATTGACGTACAGTTAAGTTGGACTTGTACAGTAAGGCAATTCCTCCCCCTTTACGAAGTGGTCTGTCTTGTCTAATGATATTGTAGCCGGTAGGGAGAACTTCTGAGTTAGCTATGTTTTTATTTAGCCAGGTTTCTGTTAAAGCAACTATGCTTGGGGAGTAGTGTGCTATTGTGACCTGAAGTTCAGGTATTTTATTTTTGATACTTCTATTATTAATATTTAGCATTAAAAGATGGTTGGTTTTGCTGCTGTTGTTGATTTGCCCAGGGATGAAGATAGTGGGGATGTTATGTTCTGATATTTGTGTTGGAGCATTTTGTGTTGGACAGGATGGATTTGGGCCTGGGTTGGGGTGGATATCCCACTTATGGTGAGCCTGGTGTTAAAATGGTGATGCAGATGTTGGAGTTTGGTGAGGAGTGTGAGAAAGTGTTGTGTTTTTTAGAGTAGGAATGGGAGCATATATGTTTAGTTCTGAATTGGTCCATTATGTAGCTCTTGAACAGTTGTGAGCAGATATTATTATAATGTGCAGTGTCTGTATATGAGAGTGCATAATATAGTGTTGTGCTATTAAGTTTAGGGATATTGTTAGAGTGATAGCTTGTGGTGTTGTAAAGAATTATTAGAAGACAGACTAGACTTAGTTGTGTGATAGTCATGGTTATAAAGTTTATGTTGGTTCTAGGTGGGGGGTCTGAATAGGCATTATAGAGTTGCACTATATGTGGATGGGTAAGTAGTGTGGGTGATGTAAAAAATGCCTAGTGGGAATGAGAGTGATTGGTAGTGTTTTGTGTGGAGCAAGTTGGTGTGGTATAATGTGATATGACGTGAGGAGCTATGATTGGTGGAGGGGATGTGAGCTGTGGGTGTGGCTGTGATTACTATAAATGTAGAGGTAGTGGGGGTGGGAGGGAATAGGGGGCAGGGTAGGGAAGTGGAGAGAGCCTGAGTGTTAGCAAGGGCGAACGGAGTGGGGCAGACCCCAACAAGACAAGAGTAAAAAGTAAGTATTACTTTACAAATCTGGACACTTTAAACAAATTCCTGAGGTCTAATGGCTTACCAGCAAGCAGAATGCAATTGCTGAAGAGCACTTGTGTCCTGGTGGGAGACTATAAATTTAAAGGTGGCTCCATGCTCAGCAGGATTCTAATATAAACTTAGCATTGGGGAGGTAGATAGCACAAGGGGTGTAAACCAGGTGGAATGCAAAGAAACCAGAGAGGCAATCAGTGGAAATCAGTGAAGGCCTCAGAGGAGGTAAGTAGAAATTCAAACTATCTGTAAAGTGAAGGAGAGAAGAGACAGCAAAGTTTATTAAGTTTGGGAGTGTGTCTTCAGATTGACTTGCTGATTAGTAACCAGTTTGTGCACAGATTAGAGTAGGGAGATACATTAGCAATGAAAGGGAATGTATAGAGATGCAAATAAACAGGTGGGCCTCCAAGTGATACAAACTAAGGCAGAAAGTACTGAGAGGGCTGCTTGATGGTTAATTTAGTCACAGGGATCTGAAGTAAATGTATACTGTCTATTGGACAGTTAGGATTACTGCACTAGCTGGAAGGGTAGGACAAAAGGCTACAGCAGTCAGTTTTATTAGCACGCTGAGAACTACTAGGAAATACTGCTAATGTAATAACTTCACTCTCATAAAACATACACGTAGAATGCCTTGGTTGACTGACCCTGCTCCTGAGGCTCAAAATGCATATCCTTGTTTAGTTTTGCAGTACTGATTCCTCCTTATACTGTATGGGTGGAGTGGTAGCCACAGAGTGCAGATTTGCTTGAGTGTGCTCAGCAAGCAGAATGCAATTGCTGAAGAGCACTTGTGTCCTTGTGGGAGACTAGAAATTTAAATATGATATTCCCAGCAGCATACCTAGGCTATTCTGGAAGTCCATAGCACAGTTTCAAGTGAACCCCATTCACAAGAACATGTGCGACTTGGCCACACTCCATTACACATGCTTAAGTTTGTCAAGGAAGTGTTCATGTCTGCTATACTCAGGTGACTTCTGTGACACAGTCATCAAAGCTGTGGATGGGGTGCTACAGTGCAGAATGCCTACCTTGATCTGGACAAACTATGCCACAGTATAAACCATGTGGCCATTATGGATATAACACTCCCAAGTATGCATTGCACCATATGTTACCATAGGGGTCGCACACTGGTGCACTAATATGACCCACCTAATTCCACATAGGGAAATGTACCAGAAGCAGTTGACCCATACCTAGGCGTGTAACCTGTTGTTCCGTGTTTGGGCCTCTATGTTTGATGTACACATCTGATGTGCATCTAACGGCCATTAGCCTATGTCCAACCATTACTGCGGACAACTGCATGCTGTGTGCCATTACCGTATTCCTTAGTGATGTAGACATCTTCCTAGGAGAGTCTCACATAGATACATGACCGTTGTCAGACACATGTCCTTAGACCGCATACCAGGACATGCAGTGTGAACCTTTATGGGGAGAGTGACGTCCCCATATATATTACCAGAGTACAAACAACATCCTAAGCATACAATCAGTCATGAGGGTGCTGCGGATACAAGTCTTTGGCAACATTTCATGTCAACATAATGTTGCTTCCATTGTAAGATAAACCTTCAATATGGCCCATGTCATACATAACGGTATGTCATCGCAGGGCATGGAGTATACACTTCCCTGCATTCCCCCATTGAGGACCATTAATGTGCATAATTCCCTGTTCATCATTCACATCACACAGCATATGCAGTAGCTGGGGACTTCACAGAGCTTTCCCACCAGGGAATACTAGTCCATCAAATATCTACCACATACCAATAGGCTATAAGGCCAACCCTCTACTCGGTTTCATACATAATTATCATGGGTGACCTCAGTGCGGCATGCAAGGCAGTCAAGGACTCCACATTGCTGGGACTGCTGCATGAGAGCAAGTCATGTTCCACTCTGTTAACACACACACACACGCACACACACACAGACACACACACACACACACACACACACACACACACACACACACACACACACACACACACACACACACACACACACACACACACACACACACACACACACACACCCTCAACACATGGTGTGTGACATGAAATGGGCTTGTTGGCAACTCAGATGTGTGTCCTATACAATCAGCCTGCAGTGGAATGGGCACCCTGTCCATGTCAGGCAGGGTAGCTATTTACACTGTCGCAGGTATATCCTGGATAACTGGATGGTTAGCTGCACATACACCTTGCGTACACATCGGCTAACATCTGACATTGGCATATGGCTGCTCAGGGCCCATAGCCTAGTAACCTCATATGGTGCCAGGACTTCCAGATATGGCCTGAGTGGTGTGACACACTATGTTGTAATGTGTCCACACTCATCACTGTCATCGACTGCTGGGTGTCCCCAATGGGCAACATTACTGTACCATGTCATCCAGCCTGCATCTGAAAAATAGGTGAGTGATACTACTAGTGCATGTGGGCATTCCAGCAACATCTGTGCTATACAATACCTGAGAGCAGAGCATATGTGGTGTAGGGTGTCCTCCTTGTAGCTGTCTGACATTTGCATTCCCCAGATGTTTGTGGACTGTGTACCTTTGTCAGATAGATGTAGACCCCCTGCTAGACAAATGTGTATTTCCACACACCAATTGGACAATACTTGATGGCTGTCCCCAGTGTTTCGGTAATGTGTCTGTGACATGGCAGACCCCTGAGAACACAGTAATGGTACATGAATATGTGGTACTGTATGCATTGCCTTACATGGTATGCTCAATATGTATGCACTGCTGCTGAGCTGGAGCCAGTGTCCCCCCACTATAAATATCTATAACCTGCTGTCCTGCTACAGGGGGTCAACAGGTATGGTAGACATAGGTGCCAGGCAATCAGATAAAGGTGTGGGGTACACAGTGACCTAGAAAGAGTATATCATGAATGGTCATGGACACCTGGACAATCTTTGAACTAAGCCTGTATGACATTCACAGACTGAGAGGGGCTCACTGACAGTGCATGATGTCATATGCTGGCTGTATCCACCAGTACATACTATCCGTATTGTACAAAAGACAATAAGAGTTGTAGTCATATGTGAGCTGACCTTTGCTGTGGTGACTCAGGGGCCAGAGCTGTGATCTATGCCACTGCAGACAGCCGTAATGGATGGCCATAGATGCTGGACAGCAGACTAACAGCAACATGTCAGTCCAGGCAATGTTGTTGAGACCTACTGTTTAACTTCTTATTTCCTAAGACTGCTTTCCCCATCTGCATTCCATTACATGCTTCATTCAGTGACATACCTAGTATAGTGCTGTACTCCTTTGAGAGAAGAAATCCAGTTGTAGTATCCTAGAGAACTGCAGTCTGTCTTTATGAATAAAGTGTCAGACCTGTTTACCATAGGCAGCAGCTTGCCTTTTGTAGGTAATGCTCAAAGATAGGTGATTGCCTGTGCACCAGTCTGTGACTCTCACTTGCTAATTGCATCCAAAACAGCTGGGTTGCCTTTCCATTAACCAATGGCATGGCAACACAATGATATAATTAAGACCTTCATGTAGGCCTTTCCCCTTTTCCTGGCCTTTGAGGAGGGCATCAGTGAGGTGTGGGAGCTACAGCATCAGAGAGAATAGGTAGAAATACTGTGCACAGTTTGGATTGATGTGTTATGTCCACAGTTTTGCATTTTATGTCTGGCCATTGTTAACAGATTTTCAGATTCTGTAGCAGTGTACTGTTGAGGAATGTGTGTTGGGGTCACTAAGGACACAGGCAGATGTAAGTGTCATATATCCTTTTTATCTGGAAGTGCATGCTGCTACAGTTGATGCTGTTCTATCAGCTATGTGTGTTTGTAGGGGGAGACTGTGACATATGTCCCTTTCACATGACCACCCCAACCCTTGATGTATGGGCGTCATGTGGAGGCTCTGTTTTAGGTGTTTGGGAGGTATATTAGGTCTGTAGCAGGTAGCTGTACATACTGCTGCATGTGTAGCAGGCCACAGCTGCTACATTCTGGCCAGGAGTCAGACTAGGGAATTTGAAAACATAGAGGGACAGCAGGCTGTTACTGTCAGTGGGGAGGGGGGGTCAACTGTTGTGTCACAGCATTGCCTGGTTGTGGTACCTATAACAGTCCAGGTGATGTATGTGACTCTGGTACATATGTTACATAATAGTGCTATCCAGACAATGGTAGGCAACATTTAGAACACATATTCATAACTGTGAAATGTATTCTACCCTGCAGGCCTTTAACGTGCAAGTGTGGCTGGCATTGACTGTGGTGGGAGCAACCAATTTTGCTGGACACTGTATGGCTCAGTTATTCCTATGTCGTATTGGCATGCATGTAGTTGTGCCACAGACTGGGCTGTGGGTCAGGACTGTGGGTGTCCAGATGTGACACATGCTATGAATGTAAGAGATACATTATGTATAATATATTAGTCATATATATTATATATTAATAATATATATATATATATATATATATATATATATATATATATATATATATATATATATCATAATATAACATTATCATATTATATGATAATAATATATATTATATGATGTATTTCTTAATAATATATTATATTATGGCAGGTGTTTTTGTAAGACATATGTCCATACCTGCAGTGTGTTACACATGATTGGCATGGACATGTGTGTTCAGATGGGTAAGATGTGTGACACTAAGCTGTCTGTCATGGTTTATAACCTCAATCTGCACTACATTGCCAGCATGTCAGCACACAGAAGATGTTTTATGACAACCCTTCCATAAATAGGGGACACAACTATGTTCCTTCAGCAACAGTCTGTGCAGTTGTCAACTCTACCTGATGTTGTAGGCCTCTCATACATCCAGAAGCATTTATTTGTCTGTGTACTGGTTGCTTGTCTGCATAAGAGGCCCACAAGTACACTGTGATTTGTCTCTGTTATATATAGGAGTAGTGTGTCACTGGTAATCAGGATATGTTTGTGAAAACAGTGCTTGTTTTCCAGGACTCAAGTGGCCTATGGGTGTAATATACTATGTAGTTGACATGGTCCTAGGTGCAATACTTGGCAGTGGTGTCTTTTTTCCCTAAAGTTACATGAATGTTCTGTATGATACACTTCCAAAAGCAGTCTTAATTCCCCAGATTTGATTTGGCCTGGTAGTGCATTGATCTGACTCTTGTGCACAGGATCCTGGGTTCAATACTTGGCAGTGGTGGCTCTTTTTTCTAATGTTACATGACTGTACTGCATGATATATTTCCAAAATCAGTCCTAATTCCACACATCTGATTTTGCCTAGTGGTGCATTGCCTGATTCTAATACACAGGGGCATTGGTTCACAACTTGCTAGGGGTGATTATTTTGTGGCTGGGCAGAACAGTGTATAAATGGAGTGATTAAAGCAGTTTTAAGCAGGTTTGAACACTGGTCCTCGATGCTAAGCTGCACTTATCCCTATTAAACCTGCACTATTTCCAAAAAAGAAAAGAAAATATGGGTGATAGGAAAGTGATGGAATGGGGACAAGCATGGGGAAAAATATTATAAAATCCAGCTAGGGATGCTCAGGATGGGTGTAGGTAAGGACCATAGCTCTCCATTTCTTGTGCAGCAACAGCTGTGCATAATGTGGACAATTTGGAATTGAGAGCCTCACACGCCACAAGGAAGAGTGTGGGCAACATAAATTTGTTGATTAATTCATGGAGAAATTGATTAATGTCAGTGTATGTGGGAGCAAAATGGAAAGCTATGTATGGGACAACATTTTATTTTGGGACAGATGCTCTTTTTTTAAGGTGAGAGTTGGATGGTGGGGAAGTGTTGTAGGTAGGTTTGAGAAGGTAGGGTGGGTTGGTGAGACAAGACAGCAGACAGGGGTGGTATATGACACATGAAGGGGTAAACACCTTGGATGGGGAGGGTGGTTGGGAATCAGAGGACCGAGTGCAGTGGGATGGAGGTCCCTACCCATGGGCAGTCACCACTGCCACTTCACGGCTTCAAAGGTGGCTGTGTTGGGGGCTGGGTGCCGGGGCCAGCCTGCCCCTTGAAGTGTGCCAGTCTGCCCTCGATTTGGTGTAGGTAGTCATCTAAATCCCACTGAATGACCCTGTGTACCATACGTCGGAACTGGTGTTGGGTGACAGGGTCTCTTCTGTGCCCGAACTCTGTGGGAGGGATGGGTCCCATCCCCTGAGGCAGTTCCATCTGAGGGTGGTGCAGAACCAGCAGAGGTGGCAGCTCAAGGTTGGGTCCCAGACATGCTGGGATCTGGTGCTGTGGCCAGATGAGATAGGACAGGTGGATCTGCTGGGATCTGCCTACCCAAATGTGCTATGGTGTTGAGGTTTGTCAAAGTGAATTGGTTAGTCATGAACAAAACACTTCAACATTAGTTATAATAGTATGAATGGGTGTCCCGGTTAACCTAGATCAATAAAATTGAATAGACTTGCATAGCAAATGGAACACATGCATAAATGGAATAACAGTCATTATTGTAACAGCATACCAGTAACAGCTGCGACAACAGTCCAACAACAGTGGAATTTCAACAAAGTATGCTAGTATGCAACCATTGAAATATTTGAACAATAATACAACAGAAGTCCCAACTTTAGGGTTTTAGGACAAACATACCCGTAGTATATGAATTATAATTATTCATGCAGATAAGAGGTTGCCAGAGAGAAAAACATTCCATTAACAACTATATAGGCTATGGTTTCACAGCAGTAACGCTCAATACTCTACAGGTCTGCACTTACTTTACATCTACCTGTGCCCTGTAGCTTTTGTAGCATGTACATACCTGTTAAATTGTCAACCTGGAATCTTATGGCCAAGCTGTGAGAACTATAGATACATAACTATAGGGGACTTGTACATGTCAGGGTTACATATATGACTAACAAGGTGTCCTCTGAACTGATGTTGTGTAAGTATGCTACTGACATACTTCAATTGGATTTATGTCTGTGCCCAAGGTTATTGATAGCAGTGATAACTAGCTGTGACACTTGAGTGACATGCATCGGGAAGGGTGCATTGTGTATATACCTATCCTGCTGTCATTTTAGGCATGGTGTTGGACTATCAGCACACATTCACAGACACATCAGGCATACACTAGTACATCTGTACACAGTCTATTAGTATACCCTTCATACAGCTAATATAAACATTTCTTTACCTGTAAGCCCTGTGGAGAAAATATATGTTAACACAACATGACTGTCTATAGAAATGGTCAGGATTACTTGTCTGTAACTATGAATACATCTTAGTACCAGTCTCTGGATTCAAACTGTGGTCTGTGTGTACAAAAATGAACATCATATCTATTTCTTATCACATTGAGCTACTGGGCCACTGATGTCAGCTGCTTGACTGATTTGTGTCACAGATGACTAAAGTGACCATTGAACATACATGCATGAAATTAATTCATGACAGAGATATCTGGTGAACTGTGTATTACTACTCTGAATGCAGATGTACATATGTAACCCCTAGTGGATGTGGATATGTGTGATCTGTACAACCCATAGCAGTTTGCTGGGTTGCATACCCGACCCGAATACATTTGCACATCATATGTTTGCAGTCTCCACCTATTACAGTCTCATACTTGCCTGCATCAGTGTACCTACTGTCAGGAATACATAAAGCTGAAATGCACAGGTTAACACAAGACAATCCTGAAGAAAGCACACTATAATACATTACACATTACTATTTAAGGTTCAGATCTTAGTGCAGAACATATATCAAATTGCACTGTATCTTGTTTTACAGCTCCACATCTACACTTTAGCAGAACACTTCTTTATCAGCCATATATCACTCAATTCATGGCGTCATAGCCATATTTGCTATGGAGCACTTGTACACTTGTATTTCTTCAATAACAGAAAGAATAAGCACAACAGTTGATGGAAATATCTTTATTGAGGGTAACATGGCACAGTGGTTTATTACATTCAAGATTCTGACTTCAGTTGCACTGCATATGCTGTAGATGATCAATGAATGTCATTAAATTACCTTTACAGTTGCAATCACAGTGTACTTTATTCCAAGATCCTTAGTATTTCTGCTGTATATACTTATGTCATTCCTACACAGTATTCATACAGTATTACTTTTCTTTCATCAATAGTAGCTTGTCTGATGCCTACATTTGTATTGGACAGTACCTGGCATTACTCACTTATATCAATGTGAGTCTAATAACACATTTATTGCAGTACACACTGAACACACTATACCTACTGGAAGTAAACAATGTACTCTTTCTTATTTATTGTACTATATATTGCAAGATCAATATCTACTCACCATACTGTTGGCACATTCTCGACAGGTATCCTGCATGGGCCTCTATGTTGTGAGTCTTCTGCTCTGCAGCTGTAGGGGGAAAGCACACTATTGCATGTACCTGTCTATCAGATATTTGTGCTAGAATTTGGAAAAGCAATGATTCGTATACTTACAAACTGCTGGGGCATTCCCATCCTGATTATCTTGGAGAATTGGGCCAAGAGCACCCCATCCTCTTCTTCACTCATAATAATGATGACAGACCTGCTCAGCAGTGCAGGCAATACAAGTGGCAGTGGTGAGTTCATGTGCCAGATGGTCTCAGGCCTTAGACTTGTATTCAGAGTCCTGGTAATGGCCCTGCAGCAGTCTGTCATCATGGTGTTCAACAAAGAGCCCAGCCATGACCCTGAACTCTAACATGCCCCAGCTCTGCACCCGTAAACATGCTCCCTCTCCAGCTCCTGTTGTAGTTCCTGCATGGGTCAAACTCTAACAGGTTCTAACTCTATTCCCACCCGTACAGCTTAAATGAGGCTATTTTCCACCCTTTGCCACCACTGGACCATTTTCAAAAATGCTAAGCAAAGCTCAGCAGTGTGCAAACCCACTAAGCTGAGTTGAGCAGTGCTTAAAGTGGAAAATGCTTAGCAGTGCATAAATCTGCTTAGCTCAGCTGAGGACTGCTTAAAATGGGACTACTTAGCAATGCTCACACTGGCTAAGCGGAACTAAGTGTTGCTAAGTATTGCTCAGACAGGTCTCATTTAAACATTACTAAGCTTGGCTTAGCAGTGCTTAGCATGATTTAGCAAAGTGCAAAAAGAGTTCTAAATGATAACATAAATGTATATTAACATTAATTACTCATTACTGATACTTCATTATAATGTATTTGTATTTTACTTTAATTACAGTACCTTGGTGTGTGACTGAAGTTTATTGGACACTTGTGTTTAACTGCAGCATTTCACCTCATATTTCTACTAACACTGGAATTCTGAATCAGCTACACTAACCTGGTTGACAAATATCAATAACTAGGGAAATAAAAAATAATAGAAATATAAATTGAAATGCTTTATGATGTAAAAGCTGAATGGCCTGTCTTGGTTTTCAAGCTGTGCACCTACTGCACACAAAACCATGGCTTCAAAAATTCAGCTAACTCTGCTGGTAATGATTTCAGCAATACATTTCTATATAGCTTTTCCTTACATTTAGGCACTGCTAAGCAATGCACCACACCACACAAACATGGTCAGCTATGCTTAAACTTGAAAGAAAAAAAAACATAAACATAAAAATAAAGATCACATTGGGACATTTAATTCCATTGCCGTACAGCACTCTGACAGTACAGGGGGTGTGTTAGAGACACTGTAACACACCCCTGTGTGACATAAATGAAAAAAAATCATAAGTGTCTGAGGACACTTTCTTTAATATTTAAGTGCCATATGGCACTTTGACAGTGCAGGGGGTGTGTTACAGACACTGCAGCACACCCCCTGTGTAAAATAACTGCATGAATATATAAATAAATGCCCAAGGACACTTTATTTCTTGTTTTAGTGCAGTATGGCACTTTTACAGTGCAGAGGGTGTGTTACACATCTGAGAGCACTGTAACACACCCCCTAGCACTGATTCAGTAACCGTGTACATATCTATACCTGAGTAGTGCGCCTTCATTAATAGGCAAGGTGCGCTCCTGAGGGGGAGCTGTGGACATGGCCACCATACGCTCTGCGTAGGAATTACACTGTTCCTGCATGGAGTTTATTAAATCTGGGGACATATGTCCATTTAATTTATCTTTCACAATAAAGATACCCCAGACAAATTCCTGGTTTTGGCTCTTATCTCAAATTAACCCGTGCTTTTGCCAAAGGCATACTCTTTCTCCTCTGTATCAAGTGTCCATAATGTAGCAAAACAGTTTTACATACCACTCTGAAAATTGCCTCTAAGATATTGTATACTATTCTAGGGTTAATGCTATTTTAAAGGAAAAAATTCAGACTGCATGTCCCAGAAAAACATTTTGTCAAAACTCACTTTTCAGAGAAAAAAAAACTAGCTTTGCTTGCCACTTCTTTGACACCACTGTGACTTAATATATCTGCACAACAGTAAATAAAGTAGTTTTTACTGAAAGTTATTTGTTGTATTACCAATACAACAAACTGCAGTTGACTGCCATTTTCCTTGTTCTTAACATACCACATGGATGGGATCAAGAGGTCTGATTGACAGAAATTATCAAGAGCCCAGCAAAAAAAAAAAAAAACTTACATTCAGCATGACAGTGGAAATGTCGCCTCCAAACAGACAGTCTATTAACTGGTATGTATAACCTCCAAACCAAGTCATACTGGCATCAATAATTCACAACTCATAGCTTAGCTATACGGACAAATACCTCATATATATCCCTAACAATGCAATATGAATATTTACTATTTGTAAATAAGTATTAATGCTAGGAAACTTTTGTGAAAAGTATTGATATTTAGAAAATGAATATTCCTCAAATTCCTTCCGCAGAGTATGGCATCTGGCTTTACACAGGTTTGAGTAGGTGCCTACATAGATTGACAGAGTACCTGGCCCTATTTTAGAACACTGAGATCAGGACCAAGTGTTTTTGTAGGATACCAGTGAATCAAAAGGAAAAAAAAAAAAAAAACTAGAGGTCCACACCGCAAGGATATAACATATCTTTATTCAAACAGAAACAAAACAACTTGAGTGCTTTTGTCCAGCACTTTGGACTTCATCATAATAAAACCATCATATCATATGTAACCTTTTACCTATACACCACCCAAGAAATGTTATTGGGTGATAAAGTAAGTAACTAATTAAAACACCATTTAAAGTGAAACATTTAAATCGACAAGTATTAGTTAAAGGGAAATTCAACCATTAAAAGTATAAGGTCAGGTTGGATGAGGAAATGATGTACCATAATTTTACAAGTTACCTGTAAAATGTTATATAAAACATAGCCACAGTTCATGAATTCAAAAGATCAAGAAAATAAACCCTAATTATATTTAAATGAACAATAATCTAGATATTAAATAAGATAAATTGTTAAAACATTATAACAGCAAAATGCCAAAATGACTTAAAACAGACTTAACAAAGATTTATAAAACACAAACAAAGCCCTTCAGACCATCAATAAGTCTATCAAACACATTAGAGAAATTATAAACACATATAAATGTATATATATGTGTGTGTGCATGTATATATATATATATATACATATATATATATATATATATATATATATATATATATATATATAGTTTACTATTGTTTGTGCGAACGACATTCTATCGGCTGCAATGTGCCGAAAAACAGAATGTTGAATGCACAAGCACTTTTGCACCAGATAGTCGACTCCACTTATGCGAATGCACAACTGCATTCGCATAAGTGGAAATCAACTATCTGCATGGAGATCATGGTACAGTGGGGAGTGGAAATTCATCCACATCCCCACTGTAGTGCGATCTCATAGTTAGAATATATAAGTAGGGGGGTGCAGGGGGGCTTGCCTCCCCTGCAAAAATGTGATAGCTGTATTGGAGATTGATTTACATCAGCTCCTATATGACTATCACATGGTGGTTTCGACAACAATGTCAAGTCAAATGTGTCGAGCATTTGGTTCGACATTGTGAAAGGTATTTTTTTTTACTTTTGGTATTACTATTCATTTATTTGAATGGAAAATGTTTTTACGTTCAAATAAACAATAGTAAACCTATATATATATATATATATATATATACACATTTTATATAAATATATATATATATATATATATATATATATATATATATATATATATATATATATATATATATATATATATATATATATATATTCATAGGTTCATAGGTTCATAGGTTGGTACTAGGCTATCAGCCCTAGGGCCTATACAACCTAGCCATAACAATTCCTGGCTATTTCTTCCCACATTATTTACTTTCCTGGACCCCTGTCTAGCAGGGCGACTGACGTGATCCCTGGGGTGAATTTCCTTTCTCCCATCCAATCGTCAAGGTTCCTCTTGAAGAGGTCCAAAGAGGCACTCTGCTTGACATGTATGGGCAATCTATTCCAGAGTCTGGGGAGTCTCTGGGTCAGGAACCTATCCCTCCAGCATGTTTTGTTTATTGTGATGACAAGGTTTAGATCCCTGGAGCGTGTAGCTCTGAGGGATTGGGATTTCTTTAAGTGTAGCATGTCCAACAGCTCTGGGTTTGACATGGCCTTGTATGTTAAGCAGAGATCGCCTCTGAGTAGACGATATGCAACAGAGTATAGCTGGAGTTTTTTAAGAAGGTCAGCATAGGGCATCTGCTTTAGGCCTGTGATTCTTTAAGTGAGGTATTTCTGAGGCCTTTCCAGTTGTTGCAGATGTCTTGAGAGGTACATACCAAATGGGGCGTTGTATTCTATAATGGGTCTAATGAGGGATGAGTACAGTGGGACAATGGCCTCCTTTTTTCTGGATGAAAAGCCCTTCGTGATGAGGTGTGCCACATAGAAGGATTTCCTGACTGTTGTGGCGATGTGGTTATCGAAGGTGAGACCACTGTCCACCTGTGTCCCTAAGTCTCTTATCACACTTTCTGTGTTTAGTGTACTGCCACCTATATGGTAATTCATGGATACATGTTTTTCCCAAAGGGATAACAATACATTTCTTGGCATTGAGCTTGAGCCCATGGCTCTGGCACCAAGCATCTGTTTCTGTAAGGCCCTTTTGTAGAGTATCCACATCATTTGGGGATTCAATAATGGTTGCAGTCATCTGCAAACTTTGTTAGCCAGAGTCCCTTAATGTTGGCCTGTACTTCAGAGAAGTAGATGCCAGACAAGGACTGAACCCTGAGGTACTCCACTTGTCACTTGTCTGGAGCTGGATTTGGAGTCAGCTACTTTTACAGTGTGGGTTCTATCAGTAAGCCATTTAGCAACCCATTGGGTGACATAGGGATTAATGCCCAACTTAGTAAGTTTATCTATGATTCCAGAGTGGGGATGGTATCAAAGGCCTTGTCTAGATAGGCTGTGTGGACCACCTTACCCTTGTCCATGGCTCTGGAGACTGATTCAAAGAAGTCAATCAGGTTCAGGAGACAAGATCCTTCACAAACCCAAACTGGGTGGGGTCCAGTGTTTGAAGGTTGCCAATGTCTTTGTTTATAAGTTCCATGATAATACGCTCCATGGCCTTGCAGATAAGGCTTGTCAGACTGATGGGACGGTAGTTTCCAGGGTCCAAGGTGTATCCCCCCTTGTGGATTGGGATAACTGTAGCTCTGCGCCACTCAGTGGGCACGAAACCTGAGGTGAGGCTATGATTAAACATGACACTTAGGTGAGGTGCCAGTTCATATTGTAGTTCATGTAGTACACAGCCTGGGATGTCATCTGGTCCCATGGATGCTGTATTCTTGGCTTTAGAGAGTGGCCGTTATTACTGGAATTTGGCAATCTTCCGGTATTGAGATGGGCCATTTAGGGGGTGAGAGGGGGGTGAAGTTGGCACTGAATCGATCTGCCAGGATATTGGCAATATCCTTTGGATCAGTATATTTAATGCCATTCTGTTTTAGCTCAGAGCAGATCTGAGCATTGCCATTTAGATTCTTGACATAGTTATAGAATGCTTTGTGGTTGTCTTTGGAATCTTTGGCAAGGAATCTCAGTTTCTTACTGAGGGTAGTTTTTGCATCCTAAAGTTTCTTCCTTTTGTTGTAAAGTTTGTTTGTTCTATTTGGGATGACGATTCATGCATGAGTGGATGTGTGTAGGATTCAGCAGTTGAACTTTCAGTTCCGTCTGCATGGGTGTTATGAAGTTTTGTCACTTGAAATTGGTAGCATGAAGTTGGCTTTGGAGAATTTTTTGGGTGTTTTCCTTGGGGGGGGGTGGGGGGGGGATTATGGTGATTAGGGTAGCTAGCTTTATGGTCAGGGGTGACCATAGGAGATGGGTGATTTATTTTTGATTCATGTTGGTAATGACCAGGTCTAGGATATTGGGGACATGAGTAGTTTTCCCAGTTAATGGCAGGGTAGTTAAATATATATGTGTGTGTGTGTGTGTATATATATATATATATATATGAAGATAAATTTGCATGCCCACATATTTCTATACACATGGGTATAAATATATAAACAGAGGGAAAATTTTAAATAAATATAAAAACTAAATAGGTCATAAAGACTTATTCTTCTAAAAAGACCTATCACCCTAAACATTATACTATCTCACTGAAAAGTTTTACAAATATAAACAGGCTTTTAATCGAAGCACCCTAGATTCTAACAATAATATGGGGCTTAATGAAATGGAATCTATTTCCAGTGTGCTTTTTGGTGTACCAGGTAAGTCCTAATATCATGTTCAGTGAAGAAGATAGAAGGCTTCAAGCAAGTTTGAGATAGCCAGACAGCTTCTTTGAAGGCATACTTATCAACTTTCCAGAATTTTGAAGAGTGTCCAGATTTTCATATTGTTGGTATGCTCCTCATAAAATATATGGCTTTATGGTAAATCATTGAATATTGAAATTACTAAATAACAACAGAAATTTGACTTTCAGACCTCATATCATTCAAATAGTCTTCTATTGAAAAACTCTGTTATTTTAGGAACATTCTAAATTTACAGGAGCAGTATGTAAAATTGGACCATTATTTTGGAGCTTTATTCCATCTCTTAGTTTTTGCTTTACCCAGAACTCTTGTATTAAGAAGTTGAGAGGGATGATTGAAGGTGATAGTTACCTGCCAGGGGTGGCTCGTGCTATCGGACTGCAGGACTGCAGCCCCCCCAGCTGTAAAATGAAAAAAGAATTTAAAAATAAAATAGTTAGCTGCGAGTCCCGAAACTCAAACTGCATATGAGTGCTCAGTGAGTTCCAGGTTTCTGTAAATCTGGACTGCTGTTTAACTAGTCTGAATTATGAAGAGAAGGCATCAGTGTACAGATGCCCAGATGTCTATGCAGTTTGTAACCACATATACTGGAAGGGGATCGGACTGCAACATGTGCAGTCACATAAGTGGATAGCTACAGATGGGCTCTCACTGCAAGAGAAGGGAATTTGTATTTATTACAAGGGAAGGTTCATCTCCAGGAATGAAGCTGCTGCAAGGGACTATAAAGGTACTGGTGTATGTGTTTGTTTGAAATGCCCCAGTTAAATATACCTGGTGGTTAGAGTTACTCAGGCTCAAACCCAGTACCTTGAGTACAGGTAGCAGGAGCCTGAATTCCCTACCAACACCACTTGTGAAAACTGTCCAGATTTTACCTCATATTTTTGTTTTGCTCTGTTCCTCAAAAAATCTGTGGTTTTCTGGATTTTTGTAATCAGTAAATGATTGAATTCACTAAATAATGGCAGGCATTTGAATTTCAGACTTCATATTTTTCAGAAAATACATGGTAATACAAAACCTTTTATTCTAGCAATTTTCTAAGTTTATAAGATCAATATTTGAAATTTATCACTATTTTTGGGGGGCTGTATTCTCCCATTATGGGCTTTGTCCAGGTTTTTTGTGCTAAGAGATTGAGAGCTATGGTGAGAACTGAATTCACCAAATAATAGTCATTTAAGTTTCATTCTCCCCGTTTTTCAAGAAACAGCTGATTTAGCCTAGTGGTATGTTGTTCTGACTGCAGTGCAGAGGGTCCTGGGTTAAAGACTTGGCAGTGAAATGCATCATGGTAACACAATATTTTATTCTAGCAACTTTCCAAGATTATACAAACAATGTTTAAAATGTGCCCCTGGTTTTTAGATTTTTGTCCCCCCCCCAATACATTTTGCTTTTTTCCATATATCTTGTGCTACAAAGTTGAGAGATACAGTTGAATGTTAAGTGGATTTTACAAGGAGCTGAGAGCTTCAGAGGAAGAGAAGTTTAGTGCTGCTTATGCTGAGTCTGCTTGTACTGTTTATAACATAACAGGTTGAATACTTACTTCTGATACAGAAGGCTGTGGGTTCTACTCCCACAGTATGTAGATGCATTGCTGATACTGTACTGTGTTGTACTTTTCAAGGGGGTGGATGTTGCAGTCCTGAGAATGTCCTCTTTGGTGGAGATACCTAGTAGCTATGAACCTGTTATTTTTGGTTTGTTCCTCATAAAATTTGTGGTTTTCTGGCAAATCATTTATGAATGAAGTCACAAAATAATGACATACAATGAGTTTCAGAATTCATACCCTTCAGAAAAACCCATGCTAAAGCAAGACCTGTTATTCTATCAACTGTCTATGTTTACACAAGAGCAATTTTTAGTACTGTTTATTTGTTCCCCCAGTATATTTGGCCTTTTCCAGATTTCCTGTCATAAGAGGTTAAGAGGTATGTGCAAATAAATCACTATATAGAATTAGATATATCCAAACCTCTTAACTGTCCCCGATTTTGTCTCAAAATGTTGCTCTCCCCCCTAATAATCCCTCCGCAAAATGGCAATTTTAGAAGAAAAATGGAGGGTTTACAATAAATAAATAATTGTAATGAGCAGAGTTACAGATTACTTTTATTTCAGAAATGCATGTAGATTCTCTTATTTTGTCATCTGCTCTACTTAACAGTACTAATATTAAAAAAATGTCCTTTCTTTGACAGGTTCCCAGCTGTATTGTGTGGCTATTTTATATTTTTTGCCTCATATTTTTTAATCATTTTTTTCATAAAATTGTGGTTTTCTGGCAAATTAGTGGCAAATCATTAAAGATTGAAGTCAGAAGATAATGACAGACATTTGAGTTTCAGATTTCATACCCTTTAGATAAGTCATACTAATGCAAGACCTACTGTTCGATTATCTTTCTAAGTTTATAAGAGCAATATTTAAAATTCTCCTTATTTTTGGGCCTTTGTCACACTTCTGTTTATGGCTGTTTCCAGATTTCTTGCTCTGAAGTTGAGAGGTATGACACATGTGTCAGGGCCATCACTGTCAGACAGAGACATTTCAAATTGTGACATACTTGTAGTGACTCTGGATGTGTCCAAGCAAGGCAAGGCAAGAAGCAGTTATGCAGTGTAAGTTTGCAGAGTATCCTCCCATCCAAGGTAGACACAAGTGTACTACAGTGACTTTTCATCTGTCCTTGATTATACAGAATGTTCTGGTTTTCTGTCATATTTTTATACTGTTGATTTATGCTTCTTATTATTCAAAAATCCAGGTTCTTGCAGTGCCTCTTGCTCTGTGTTTAAGTAGCAATGCTTTAATGACAGTCAGGTAATCTTGTCTGAGACTATAAGATGCAAGTAAGCTTTAATAAGCATATTATCAACATTGAATGCCTTTTTGTTGCTGCCATGCAGAGAATATTTACATAACTAGATAACGTATAAGCTTTAGGTATTGAAATGCATATAACAGTATTTGTAATAAAGGACAGGATTACAGTATTTTCAAAAGCTCATTACATTTGTTGGAGGCTTGCATTCATTTTTGCAGGCTTTACCCATAAACTAAACAGAATGCAAATGTAGCATGTGTGGTACATAACCTGTGCAGTAATCCTTTAAGCAATTTATCTTGAGCTTGTTTCTTGTTTGCTGTTCATTTATTACTTTGATCATGTTTTCCCCATGAAACAAGTAGATAGTTGTTGTCAGGCAGCAGGTCTTTTTTGGATAAGAAACATTTTTATAAGTGGGGCTATCACAGAGATTGCTACTTTCATAATGTTACTTGGTACTTTTATGAAGCTGAATATAAATTATAAATAGAACTGCAGTGCAAGGAGAAGTGGTTTGAGTTGAGTGCTGCTTACATTTTTATACTTGATTTTGACTGGCATTGTAATGTATTTACAAAGTAATTTATTTTTTCATACCTCACAACCTTTGTGTTTCAATCTAGATATTAAGTAAGCTGTCATGTAGCCAATGCACTGAAATATTTTTTTTCTTCTCCACTGCATTGCATTTTGTCTTAATTGGACTCTCATAATGACGGTTTGGTACCCAGGGCAGCGTATTTAATTAAAATCCCAAATGTTTGTGGTTTTTGAGCATAGCTCCACACTTTTCTAGTTGGTCACACCCTTCCCATTGGCCCCACCCATTCAACTGTCTCCTGCAGCCCCCATCTGAAGTCACCATCCTCCACTGTTACCTGCTGCCCTTCATTTTCACTGGTGTGTGAGCTTAATCAGGGAAACCTTTTTAGTTTTCTTAATTTTTTTATTTTCTGTTCACGTCTGATATCTGTTGCCTTTATTGAAAGACAAGATTGATAGGCTGCATAGGTTTTAATATTATAGTGTATGCTTTCCGCTAAGAGAATCTGAAATATATAAATAATATGAAGACACTTGCTATTTACGTTAATTTTAAAATCAGGAAAACCTTCCTCATTTAAAATAAATTTAACTCTTGTGTCCCTTAACTTGCATGCTTCATTCAAATATTACATTATTATATTTTTAGCATAACCTTTTATTAAAATATATACAAAATGTTCTGTTATATAGTGTATTACTAACTGTAACCTGGACACTTGCATTATGTTTGACTTCAGATTAATTCTATCCAAGTATTCACCAGCTCACCCTAAATATCCTAACACTCATTAGAGTCATATTTTTGATGATATAACTGTTATCTAACTCTGTATCTAAAATTGTAATAATTTCTGGTCTATTTAGAAAACAAATCCTGAGACAGACAGTGGTTAGATAATTTCTTTAATGGAATAATGCAATTAGGTAGTGGCCTTCAACATTTTAATTCTTTCATAATCCCTAGCTGAGAGTACAGTGAGGTGGTCTTATGCTAAATCAAATGCAATAGTTTTCAGAGGAGAAAGTGAGAAAGTGTACAACTGTCTCTCAGTAACTCATACTGAGAGCTTCACCATCCTGAGGTAAATACAACTCTTTTCATTAGAACAAAAAAACTGTGCAAATAAATGCTAAACATCTGTTAGAATGAAACTGGCTTCTGAATGTGCACACATTTGCAGTGTTTAAAATGTAGTGTTTCTTTACGTATTGCCTCATGTTGGAATAATATATTGCCTTATTTAGACTTTCTCAAAATGTATGTGACTGTCAAGACAGGAAACTTTGCATTCATATAGAGAAGAGAAGGAGATACAATATACAACTCTTTAAGGAGACTGCAACTGTTAGTTACTCCATTGCCTTTATAGTTTGCAGGCTGACTGATGCAAAGCTTTTTTTGTAGTCTGCTTTTTTGCTCTATTTAATTGTGTTTTGGCATTTGAGCAATCTACATGACAAAAAAGGGGCACTTGTAAAGTAAAATATTATTAGACTATTAATGGGATACATTGTATATGTATGTTAAGTAAAATTATCATAGCCAAACTTCCTTTACTATTGAAAACTTTGCATAAAATGCTTTGAGCAGAGATTAAGTTTTGTTAAACCTTGAGAAGCTAGTGATTATAGCACTGGTCTTAAGCAGGTCTGTGTAAAGATTATTTAGCTGTGGAAGATGTGAAGTACTACCCAAGACAACAGTATGCATTTACCTTATGCGTTTAAGGTGTACTGACATCTATATATTGTTTATTAGCTGTAGTATAGATTGTGAAACTATAACCTGAGTTCATGGCATATAAATAGTCAACAATTATGTGGATTCGGTGGCAATAATATCTCCTCTGCTGGAGTCCATTCTTTCCTGTATTTGTCATCAGCAGTCTGAAAAGTGAATCATAGTTCTTTTTCTAATATGTGTTTTCTGTTTCCCTTCCCCTCTAGTACCACTGATATGGTCCTAGATTTTTTGTACCACCTGTTTTGAGCCATTTCACTTCAGCTACAGCTCTGTCTTCTTCAACAGAAGCTCTGACTACATTTTATGAATTTCTTCTTACTGTAAATTTTCATTATTGGATGGTAGCTGTAAGAATGAACTTGTGAACACAACAAATACCCACCTTAAGTGAATTTAGAGGGGGGGTGGTTTATTAGCAACTCATAAGCCCCATCTTTCTCTGGGAGCTGTTTATTTAGGCTCTTGTCATTGCCATTGGCTACAGTATTTTGATGCCTCTAATAGGTGAAAAAAAGAGGTAATATTCCTGTTCTCACTAGCTCAGTGTATGTTCATTTCCTGTTCAAATTATTAATAGCTTTACTTCATTCCTGTTGCTATTACTCTTTCAACATGCCTCTGACTTTTTAAAACCTCTTCCAAATAAATCACGATAATCTTCACCCTAGTGGGCTTCAGTTTCACTAACTACTTTGAGAGCAAAATATTTTGAAGGCCTGGGTAGAGTGCCTTAGCATATGCATCTGTAGGAGTGAAACAGCAAATCTCCAAAACTCATGCAGATATTTAATTTGTATTTTAAATTATTTATAGATTATCCATAACTAAGTTATATCTCTTGTGATCCTTTGAGGAGATATTTAGCAAAAAAAGAAAAAAAGTGCAAAAACTATTGCAAAATATTCTGTGTTACAGAAATAATGACAGAAGTCGACATAATTACAAACATTCCCAGTGAGTCCTTTTTTAGGGCATAAATAGCATCTGAACTACAGTCAAAGGCATTAGCAAAACTTATGCGGATAATGTCTAGTGTCATACAGCGTTACACAAATATAACAACCAACCACAAAGAACAGATAATTCACCTTCAAAATACTTTAGATAGGTTCATAGGTTCATAGTTTAGTACTAGGCTATCGGCCCTAGGGCCTATACAAGCCTAGCCATAACAATTCCCTGGCTATTTCTTCCCCTAGTATTTAGTAATCAAATGAGCCTTCAGGCCAAAGAAACCTTATGGCACAACACATGACTCTATTAAGTGTCATTATAACCAAAACTCAAGTTTTACATGACAGAGTGGATAATATAGAGAACAGGTATCTACAGCTATAGCAACTTGAGACAAAGAAAAAACTTTCATTTATTTATTTTATTTTAATTAGTGTGATTCTTATTAGGCTAGAAATTAAAAAAAACAACTCTTTACAGGTAATATGGTTATGATCATTAAGAGTGGACATCGATTATTCTCAGGTATAAAAACATGAATAATCCATGTTATCTTATTTTTAGATATTTAGGTTATAATGACTGTGACGGCACTTAAAAAGTTCAAGAATGGTGGGAAGTAATGTGTAAATAGTTGTCCTCAATGTTCATGTAGCCCAAGAGTTCTGCATAACTCAAATTTTAAATAAAAAAGCTCTGTCTCCTTTTGTGAAGCTTTTCTCTGGACTGGAGTTTCATGCTATTACTTGGATATCTAACTAAGTTCTGCATCAATAAAGGGTCACAATCATGTTTGTTTTCAAAACCAGAAGAAGCTGAATTTTTTATAACTACAGGGTGAGAAAAAATGCAGTAACACAAGATGTAAGCCAACATAAGTAGTGGCAGTAGTAATAAAAGAGAAGTAGTGTCAGGAAACACCAGAAGAATGTTCGTCTTAAGTTTAAGGCCATAGAAGACCATCAAGAAGTTCAGCAACATCCTGCAGCTCTGGTGGGAGACAAGCAGTCTCTAGCCTTGAGCAAACTTTCTCCACATAACAGTGGTGAAAATTTGAGGTCACCTGTCCAGTCATCCAAGCTGGATTTAATGGTTGCTAGGGAAGTACCCTGCCTGATATGCAAAGACATCCAATTCCATAAATAAGGGAAGTGGTGGGATAGGTATCTGTCATGTCATCTGGTGGTGTTGATGTGATAATGTAAGTTTAGATCTCTAGAACGGGTGTCTGTGTATTACCATTTATTTATTTTATTTAGATGAAGAAGTTCAAAAAGTGCTGGGTCATATTTTATTTTGCAAGAAGCTATGTAGATGTCACCCTAGGAGTCTGTATGAGACTGAGTAGGGGGGCAGAGCATTTTCTCTGTCAAAGTAGCTAAGGGTACTGATACATGAGATCTTTTTGGTGAGTAAATTTTGAGGTCTCTCAACCTAATTTAGGTGCTTGGTGAGGTACGTGACAAGGGGTACATTATATTCGATGATAGTCTGAAAAATAGATAAACAATGATGGTCTATAAGTTTTGTGGACATTAAGGAGATACCGCAGAAAATAAGCTGTGCAGGCAGGATTATGTAACCAGCAAAGAGTTGTGGTCAAAGGAGAGTGTGTTATCAACATCCATATCGAAGTCCCTGATGATTGTGTCAAGTTTAAGCAGCAGTTATCACAAACTGCTAAATCTCTGATTTACTAATAAGCTATTTACTTTTTCTAAGGGCACACAGTTTGAATTTCTTCACCTTTTTTTCTCTCTACTGTGTGAACTTGAGCAAACAGTGCATTGGGGCAATTGGGACTTTAGGCTAGGATCCTTAATAATTTCCTGGATATATTTCTATTAACTGTCTATGTTACATATGAATGTTATGTTCATGGTAACTAATAATGATGTTAGATTTATCAAAGGAAACTATGCTGAAATGTTTGGAGTTGAGGGTAAGCCCATGATTACTAGACTAGGGATTTGTTTCTTCCATCCCTTGATGGGGAATTTGTTAACTACCCCATTTTACAGTCATCAACAAACTTGGTCAGCCATAATCCCTTGATGTTGACGTTTATATCATAGAAATATATACACAGAAGATTGGTATCAGGATAGAGCCATGTGGGGTACCCATATTAACATTTCCCTGTCTAGAGTGAATACTTCTGACCTTATCAATATGGGCTCTGTCAGACAGCCAGTTACCAATCCATCAATGTATGGATTTGTGTTGTATAAGGATAGTTTGTCAGTACTGCAAGGATGGGAGAATAGTGTCAAAGGCCTTGGCAAGGTCCAGCTATGCAGTGTGTACTGTATTCTCTCTATCCATGACCACAATAACCCTTTCAAGGAACTCAACCAAGATGAGTAGACATGATTTGACTTTTACAAAGCAAAATTGTTAGGCATTCAGGGATATAAGGTTAGCTATATCATTGTTTATTAGTTCAGCTGTAATAAATTCCAAAGCCTTGCCATTAGTACTTTTGAGACTAATAGGCCTGTAATTCTCAGGATCAATAGAGGGATTACCTTTATGCAGAAGACCCACAACTGTTATTTTTCTTTCTTCGGGGACTTAACCAGTGGAGAAATTCAGGTTGATGGAGGGATTTTGACAAGTGGGGCTTTACATTTCTCAACAGGTATTCAGGGATATTGCCAAAACTCATGGAAATATATATTTTTTTAATTTTTTAAAGCCCAAAAAAGGACTTGGTCCGAATTAGTCTCAAGTCAAAGGTTCTGAATCAAAATGTAGGAAGGGAAGGGGAGGATAGGAGAAGTGAAGCCAGAACAGACTTTGTCTGCAGGAATATTAGCAATATCCTTGGGTTCAGAGAAGGAAGTAACATTGGAGGTAAGTTCTGTACAGAATTGTAAATTATTTCTAAGCTTCTTAATATAACTGGAAAATGCCTTACTTTTGTCTTTTGAATTAGCTTAAATTCCATGATCATAGGTAGCTCTTTATTTCCTAATGATATGTTTGAGATACTAACCATTTTTAAATACCTTTCAAACTGATGATGTAGACATCTTTTAGTAATGGCCAAGGACTTTTTCTTTTTATTACAAAATGTGTTGATTTAGTAATTCCAGCATCTGGTTTTAGTTCCAAACTTGCAATTATACTTACAATGGGTTGGAATGGCTGCCTCAATGCATCTCTCCAAGATGGAGTAAAATTCAGAGCAGTAGGCATCAGTCTCAGTAATAACATTTGTTGAGGAGCTTTGCCATTTGTGATTGATCACAAGTTTATTGAATCATAAATAATTGGTTTTGGAGTAATGCTTGAATGTGGAAGAGATGTTTAGATCACAGATGATGATTTAATATAAAAGACCACAGGAAGAAGGTCATATTTGAATAGGGAGTGGCTAAGAAGCAGGGTGTTGCAATTGAGAGAAATGATTATCTTACCACTTTGCTAGCCAATTACTTTGTACATTATTTTCAGCATCATTCTTGGTGAAGGTAGAATATTGCTCAATGCTTAGGCCTTGCCCTGTAGAAAAACATGAACAAAGAGCTCAGCAGCATTTTTCTAGATATCCTTCAGGGAGGAATACCTAAGATCATTCACACCCCCATATGGACAACTATATGACCATAATTGCATCTGGAGTCATGCAGAGACATGAAGGCCCTAGTGGCATTCTTAATCCTTATACAAGAGGGTCAGCTAACTTTCTCCCTATCCTAAGCCTTTCAGTAGTTTGCATTTCTGTGTGTCTTACAATGAAGTAACCCTGTCTAAGACATGTCGTTGATATGCTCCCAGCCAATGGGACCTAATGAGCTGCAGAGGTAGCACCCAATAACAGAGAGTGTGGGTGCAGATGTGGTTGTTGTGTTAGTGTTTCTACTATGTAGCTAAGGTAAGCTAGTTGGATGTTTAGTAGGTCAGGGATGCTTAAGCAAGCATTTCTTTGCTACTTCAGCATAGTTAGAAGTAATATTTTAGTGATGTGTAATTCACTATGTTTGTTTTGCTGTTTTATGACAGTGGGTGGGTAGGAGTGATTATGCTCCCTTTTAGAAAATAAATATGTCTCTCACAGGTGGAATCAGCATATGTTAGAAAAAAGTGCATTATCAGTAAACACAAGGTTGCGCTATTGCCTCAGAAAATTGAGTGCCAGTAGGCTGGCTGAGGAAGGATCAAAACAGGCTGGAACTCCATGGTAACAGGATGTGTTTCTGGGGGGATTATTAATGGCACAAATACTTAATACAATCAAAAAGTATTTAGATCTAATATTAGTGAAAAAAATGAAAGCTGAGGGTACACAATGTAGAACAGCTTAGTTGCAATAGTAGAACTGGGGTCAGTTTTGAGGGAGATTTTGTCTGACAAGAAATGCTTATCCCTGTAGTTAACTGTAGGTACTTACTATTCTAGAGTCTATGGAATGCAATGGAAAGGTAAATGAACTAATCAGTTTAAATAAAGTGCCTCTTCTATCACAGACATTTATGTTTACTAATAAGAGCAAATAAAAAGAGTTGGATGGAAATTTTATGGATATATTAACATAACTCATGAACACCTATGTGGTGTGGAATGTCGCACCTCTGGCAGCCTTCACACATCTTGTTTTCAAAAGCACTTTCTGAAAAATAAACTTAAAAAAGCATAAAATTAACAAATGCAAATATTTTTGTGAATAATAAAAGCTATTAAAACTGTACAAATAACAGTGGTATCAGTAAGAAGTATTATTTACAGTAACAATAGTCAGTGCATTCTTAGTCTAGTCCATAAATACTGTAGTAAGGATAATGCATACAAATCCAAAATTATACTTTTTTCTAAACTTTCACAAATTACCATATCTTGAAAATTGTACTACCTAGACAGATATTATTAGAACATTTTTTGTTAACCAGACACACACTCTCAAATGACAAAAATAAATTCTTGCTGGATCTTAGAAAATGAAATTCTCCCGTCTGTGGGTCTGAAACGCAGCCTTGTACTGTCAGACATTGATTCATACTGCCCACAGATAGGCAGCGGCAGGAACTCTGAACTTAGCTAGACTACCAGAGGAGTGGAGTGAGGTCCTATTACTCATACGTCCATAAGGCAGTGTGTATCCTGCGAACATATGCAGTTACAGGTAAGGAGGACTTGTCTGTCTGTACTTTATTGAACATAATTGCTTGTGTAGTAGGCATTTTGGGATATTAAAGTGGCTCTTGATGGCAAAAAATCTCAAAAGTTTGGCTGTAAATGGGGAAACTCCACTGACTGCTCTGTTTGTCCTAGTACACAGCTGCCGAAACACGTTTCTGTTTATAATGAAATTGTTTTCCTTAGTGTTACAACTGCCACAACATCACTGTCTGAATTTGTTGTGGCAAGTATATTTTGCACTTCATTTTGACCATACTTTATTGTTTCCAGTAGTCTTGACCCAGTGAATGTGATCTGTAATGAAGAATTTTTTCACAAATTGCAGTGTAGTACAACCCGGGGGAGATTGGGAGGATAAAAATAGGAATGATAGCCTTTCTGAATGGTTTCTTGGAGACGACTAGCACCCTATCACTTTTAAGATTCCATTCTTGTGCAAGGCTGTGAAGTTAAAAGGCACCTTTACAAGCAAGCAATGCAGTTAATGAAAAGTAAAACCACCACCAATATACATGCTAGTGATACATACTAGATATGACTAACACACACTGATCTACAAAGCAAAAAAAAAGTTTAGAGAAATCGATTTTATCCTTTCCGTTCTGTTTATTGCTATTTTTAATTTAAGGGGTTAGGATAGCAGCTGCTTTCCCTTACACACAGTCTATAAGTAGTAAAAGGTTTTTGATTATTTATTAAGCAATAATCCATGACTGAGTATTTACTCACTGGTGTGGTCTGATCTAGAGGTCGAAGCCCAACTGCTCAAACAAAGCCAACCACGGGTAAATCCTGATATGCCCACTTACAGTCATGGATTACTTCTGTTAAACAATTGCATTATTTTAGAAAGAAATTGCACACCTTTCTGAAATAATATATTTGTATAAGGGCACTTAGTCATCTACATTGTCTTCCCTGTAATGATGTACCTCTCATGCATATCGGACTGCAGTACATTAGTGCAGAAGTGATGGAGAAAACAGAATCTCTGCCATATTAACTATTGAAATAAGAAATATATGAAGCACAACTCAGACTTGTAAGGAAAATAAGGTAGGTTTCTGTTTGTTTAGTTTTTCAGAATGTGTCTGATTTTTCTTATATTCTGTTCTGTTCCTCAGTATATGCCAATAGAAAGTCTGGCCCCTTAATCGTACTTCAGTAGCTGGACTTTTTTTTTTCTATATGCTGCTTGATTTACAATGGGAAAGCTTGGTTTTGAATCATAAGGAGCATTTATTGTATAATAATTACTACTACATGTGCAACAAAAGTATTGAGCTTTTTAGTGTACTTTGCAGATGATGTTGTTTTTCTTTCGGCTTTTCCCGGTTAGGGGTCACTACAGCAGAACTCCAGTCTGCTAATGATTAGCAGTCGATTTTTTCTTTATGGTGTTAGTCCGATGCCCAACCTTCAACAAAGGCACGCCCATTCACGCATGTCTTTCGAATGCCACTCGCCCACAGGGAGGACATGCAAACTCCACACAGAAGGCGCTCTAGCCGAGAATCGGACAAGAGAACCTCTTGCTGTGAGGCGACACTGCTACCACTGCACCACCGTGGCTTGATATTAAGGTGAATTCTTGTTATGCTCTTGAAGGGGAGTATAGTTTGGACATTTAAATTATCAAAATTTCTAAGAGTTTTTATTAATTACTATTATATAACTCTGCTGTACCTAACTCCACACTGTAGTTGAACTTGTCAGAAATGTTTTTTTTTTCATTACTCCTTTCATTTAGGCTAAAATATGACACTGACGATACTTGTAGCTGTTTATCTTTGGTAACTATACAACTGCAATGTCGTTGCAAGGTCTTTGAAGTTTCACCTAGCAAAGACAGAGTTTTTTAATGGCATTTCTGTAATGGCTAAGACTGTAAGAAAAAAGAATTAACAGAGTGGAGGGGATGCCAAAAGGCGAAGACAGGGATCAAGTGAGCACTCAGGATAGTGCTCATGAAGTGGTGGAGGGTCCCAAGAAGCCAGGACCCCAAATAGTAAGATTTCAATATTATACATTGAAAGAGGTACCAGGCAAGATGCTGATGTTGAAAGTCTGTGGACCAAGATTACACTTCTGAGACCAGTAGACAAAAGTACTTTTTTTTCCTGTAATAAAGATCTTTATTTAGTGGAGGCTTCTATAACCAGAAGAAAGTGCTGAAATCACTGCAGAGGTGTGCAAGTTATTGTCTTAATGAGGTGGAAGATGGAGAAGAGAGAGAGAAGACAGTGGAGGGAGGAGATTAATCTGAGGCTAGTGGGGCCAGGTTGAAAAAGGAGAATGTCTACTCTTCAGAAGACAGCAAAAGAAAGGGTAGAAATCATTAGAGAAGGGAGAGCAAGGCAAATTGTGGCAAACAGATTATTAGAGGGGGTAAATGGGCAACATTTAGGAGGAGAGTATATAGAAGGGACTAATGTACCTGTCTTTATCTGCTGGTATTTAAAAAATGTACGGCATCTCTTGGAAATGGAGAACAGAATTTAGAAAACAAATAGAAATAATTTGTATGTGGGCTGAAGACTTCTTGTTTGTTGCCCTTCCCTTTCACCTCGGGTGATCAATATACATAAACTGTTTTGCATTAAAAACTACTAAGAGTGAGAGCTAGTACTGATGGCTAGAACTTTAGCCATAAACTTATTGTAAAATATCAAAAGTTTTTTTTTTTTTTATCTTTTCTTTTCCTCTTCTCTTTTGGGGCAGTAGTAGGGTCAATACATTTATATAGCATAGCATAAGGGATGGGATAATGACTAGAGTGTTAGTGTCACAGACCCAGTGTTGGGGGGACTGGATAGGTTTACAATAGACAGCATGCACTCAAACATTTTTCCCCTCACATGTGTGATTAATGTAAAGATGGAAGACATAGGAGGATGTGAGATCAAAAGGAAGCTGTATCAAGTGCAACCTCTGATTGTTATACCTTCCTAGTATACAAGGCAAGAAACAAGAATTTCAGGACCCCCAATTAGATCTGGTTGTTTCAGACAGGGAGGACAACATAAAGCACCATCTAAGAGGGGAACAGTAAGGGGTGGAGGTTTTGAAAAAAAGGAGGATAGAAAAAAAAAACAGACCTGGAAGATAAGGTACAATGGTATGCCACAGTGTCTGAGGATAAGAGTATAAGAGAAGAGCTAGGAAATGAGGAAACCAAGAACAGCGTGGTATTAAAGATACAGGAAGTCCCAACATGGTGGAGGGTAAATACATATTAACAGTAGATAGCCATACTGAGGAAGTGAAATAAACAGAAGGAGGGGGAAGTCCTTGAGGGCAGTAGTCGCATCATAAAAGGAATTAGCATGACTGGCTGAACAAGGGGAAGCATGAGAAGGTGATGTTATCAATACAAAATAAGCCACCCATAGGCAACTGATGTGGCACAAGAATTTCAAAGAAGTAGGGACATCTGGAGGTAGGAATAGAAGTAAGAGAACAAAGCAGTGGTGACAGGTTTAATACTGAGGGAAAAGGAAAATGGAGAGGGATGAAGATTTAGTTACACTTAAGTGGCACTGCCTAGAAAGGAGCAGTAAATAAACGAGGAAGGTGTAGAGAGATGGTGGATGAGACAAGATGAAAGTGTATTACAGAAGTAAACCTTCTAGTTTACAAGTCACAGAAGAGTGCCCTAATAAGGAGTGCCATAGAGCAGCTGACAGAAGCAAACAAGGCAAGCAGGATAAGGGCCAAATATGACAATAAGGCTCTGTCAAGTAAAGGAAGGGGAGAGGCATGGTCACGAATTGTAATTTGAACAAAGGTTGTAAGGGGTAGAAGAGGGCAGATTGTGAGATGAAGACTCATAGAGCCAAATAGGACTGTCATGGTTATGACAGAAAAAAAAGGGAAGTGTGCTCCTTACATCCCAGAAGTGGTTTATCTCAAAGAATGGAAACACAATGTGCAATAAATGTACAAAGGATGGGTAATAAGAAATTCACTCCAGGGGTTCCACCTGTGTCCCTCTTGGACAGGGGCAATCGGTGCTGATTTTCGTGTCTACTTGAACCAGACACTCTTGGGAATGCAGGTTGAACTTGACTAGGCTTGTAAGGGCCCTGGGGCTATTAGCCTAGTAACCTCCTGTGATCCTATGATCCTAAGGGCATATTTGTTGAGATATATAAAGAAATATGAAAATATATATGTTTAATTGTATAATTTTCAATACAAATACCGGATATTGCTTAAGATGTCAGCGTACCATGCAACTGTCAGGCAGTTTTCTTTAACATCATTTAAGGTTTCATATAATTTCATAAAACAGTTTGTAAGTCACTTGTTTTTTAAGTATTAAGTATGTTTGTATATATAGCTTATTTTCCTAATTATTAACAAACAACTAGCAATATTTCCAGTACAGTGTAATATAAGCCTGCATTTTCAGCGAATTGTCCTGTCTCCCACATTGCTGTTTCACACCATACATCTTAATAAAATGTAGGTCTCTTAGTTCTGAAAATATGAACATAAATATGAATAATAAGTTGCAAACAAAGATTAATTTCTCCATTGCACGATATCTAGACTAACGGTCTTCATGTTATTTTGCTAATAACTACTTGCCCTTTCTTATACTGCCTATTATTAGCTGGTAAGTTGCTAGTTAAAGAAGCCAGTTCTGGACGCCATAAAGACTTATGGGTATGAACTGAAAGTACAAAAGGCTTGTTAGGCTTGAGTGAGATAGGGAGTAGACAAGTTGAGATCCACTGGATTTATGAAAACAACAGGACAAGGATGGAAGGATAGGAATATTTTTTTTACAGTTTTTTTTTGAAAACCTTGAAATAGTTTCTTTCCCTTTATGTAGACATCCTGGTTTCTAATTCTTCTGTCGGTTCAAATCCTATGAAAAGAGACAGTTGTGCTCTCTCATAACCAGATGTTTTAAAACTTTGAATCAAGAAATAAATAATATAAGAAAATATTAAAGGAATATAAACTAAGAATTTTAGATTTTCTCTGTTTTATGACAGAGGTTGTTCATTCAGACTTTTTTTTAAAACCCCAGAATGTTTTCTTTCAATTTAAATAAAAATACTGGTGTCTAGCTTTTCTAGGGGACATTGCTTTATTTTCTCTACCAGAAACTTTTAGTACTTTAAAACACTATACAAAAAATAAACAATATGACAAAAGGTAAAGCTTTACTAGAAATGGTCATACAAAATCTTCACATCAGAAAAAAAGGCAAAACAACATCTATTTGTGAGCTAGAGATGCACCCCAAATTTTTGCCAAGAATAGAGGTTCAGATTAAAAAAAAAATACATCAGGTTTCAAATCAAAATCATTATACAGTCTCTTGTTCCCCAACCTACACAGGGAAGAAAAGAACCAAAAAGACTTCTCTGGAGAAGTGCTTACTCTCACTAAGGCAGAACAATCTTTGTGCTGGTAGCCTTCATAAACAAGAAACCGGCTACTATCTAAATATGTCATCCTTGCCTATATACCTTTTGTATTCACTGCAGTATTATTTGTACTTTATTCTATTGTACCGGTATGCTATTTTGTGTAGCTGTTTCAGTGGTGCTTCTTAGTTTTTATTTTACGGTGCTTTTATTTTATAGGTAGTTTCAATTTATTCATTCTTTATTTATTCTTAGTTGTTGTTCAATTGCATTTAGTTGTATTCTTTCCTGCAAACCGTTTAAAGTGATCACAAAGATCAAAGCTCCACCCCATTAACAAATGGAGTAAAATAAAATTAATGCTGATAATGCAGCAAGCATCATACTCTAACATGATTAGTGAAGAAAATGATATATGTGATTCATATGTTTACTTACTAAATATGAAATGACAAGGACAACAGGTTAAAAGTTTGAGAGTGAACCTCTATATGTAGCATACTGTATGTGCTGTTCTGCTTGCTCAAATATTGCATGCTGGTGCTCATAATTTGCATCTTTGCAAAATGCATTTTTTTCATTTTCCATGTTAATGCAAAAGTATGGGTTGCATACAAGTGTACTACATCTACAAATTTTGGCCATGTGCAATATCTGCATATTTATTAAGGCAGTGGGCTTGGAACCTGACTCATTTTATTTATTTATTTATTACTTAGTTGAATGACTGACTCGTATGTCCATTACTGCTGTGGTACTTAGCTGCACATGTCTCTCCTATGCTGTTGCACTAAATATTCACCTTATGTCACTTTTTGTTTCAGTTTCAGGATGCCGTAGCATTACATAACAAGGAGTGCTAGAGCTTTGGGTTCATTTCATATTTATTATTTGGGTCTGCATGCTTATAAAATAGTAGCCTTACCATAGCGAAAGGCTATGCTTGTTCAAAAATCATTAAGATGAATGAAGGGTTCTGTAAATATCAAAAATCACTTGTGCAGTTATATAACCTGAGGCTTGCTCAGACAAACATGTTCATATCTCAGCAGTTACCCAGGGTATTAACAGTTATGGAAAACATACATTTGTTTATTGCTTGATTTAATGTTTGGAGAGAGAGAGGTTATAGAATAAGCATTGATGCAAAATACACTACTGTTTTAGTGTCTGGCTTGTTAAATCTATATTTTATTATCTCACTGCAGACCAGATTGCTGAAGTAACAGTTGATTTTTTTCTAGCACTACTTGATATTCCTGTCGGGACTATATTTCTAGTTAGTTGCAGTAAAACACTATAGATGCTTGCATTCATGTTATGACTGCTTGCTACATGATAATTGATACTAATGATTGTTAGCTTCCAGTAGTGATTTTACCCCAGTCATCCAGCTATAAAAACTTCAGAGCTGGTTTGACTTTTATTTTTGGTATTGTGTCATATACTATAGCTCAAAACAAGGCCTTCATAGGGTATAAAGATGATAGAACACACTTGAGAACAAGCCAGGCCTGTAATGTTGGTGATGAACTGTAGAAGTCCAAGGAGTTATCAAAATAAAGAGTGCAAGAAGAACTGACAGACAGAAAAGAAATAATAGGCTAAGAGTAAATACAGAAACGTCACATGGTAAAAAAGGGGCTTCAGTAAACTCACCAGCTGCAGAAAAGTGACTCACCAGTTACCACAAAAACTCTTATCATGTTGTAAGGCAACAATACAAAGATACAGGAGAAAGTCAGCAGATGCCCTTTTTAATGGATGTCAGTAACGTTCTGCTCACTGAACTAGTGGACTTATAAGGGAGATGGAAGTAATACTCCAAAAAGTTTCTGAATGAAGAAAAGTCCACAGTAGCTGTACTGTCACATATAACGCCTACAGTGCAAGAGGGAGGGGAAATCGCCCTAGAAAAAGTATTTAGGGCACTAAAAAAAATTAAGTTAGGGAAAGTGACAGGCTCAGGGGAAATCACAGCAGATATGATTAAAATGTTAGGCATATTGGTGAAGAAATGTCTGTTGCAAGTAGACATCACAGTATGAAGAGGGAGCCAAATCCCAGATAGTGGGAGAATAATTATTCTAGTGCCAGTGTACAACAACAAAGTGATATGGCTGTGGGATGTACAGAGGTATCAAATTTTAATCACACTGCATTTTTCAAATAAAGCAACATTTGACAAAACACATGGTAACCTAGTAGATATATATATATATATATATATATATATATATATATATATATATATATATATATATATATATATATATATATATATGTTGGCCAGGATTCAGTAATCCCCTGTGTAAGACTAACTAAGTCTTACACAGACACTGCAGTGTAAGGGTATGATGTCAGCGCGTAATGCATATTCATGAGGGTGCGCTGACTCAACTCTAAGGCTTACATGGACCATGCATGAGTGCAGGAGGCATTTCAGACTGCCGAGCAGTCCAAATATCCATGCCCCTGCAAGTGCCTAAACTGCAAATGTCAACAGAAATGAGTGAGTATGCTCAAATGTCCACATACACAACACTACACTCCCCCACATTCTAAATCCCTGTACAAGTTTAAAATGTAAAGCTTTCCTTTTTTTTTATTATTCCCGATATAGCTGCCCATATTTGCGCGTGTATGCGCGGGTTTGCCCATTGCTTAGCTACAGTTAGCAGTCTAGACATCGAAGAGGATAATAAACTATTTATAGGCAAATTAAGGCCAATAGCATAGTGGCAGAGCCCTCGCACAATGAGGATGCATTCCGGGTTCGAGTCCCACCACTCCACTACCTATTTTATGTAGGAAATGTGTGCATAAAAAGAATTCCTGACATTTACCTTTTAAATTTCAGTAAAATGCATTGAAATGGCCTATGTGTTAGTGAACAATATTTTATATATATATAAGAAGGTGGAATGGTCATGCATACTGATAAATGCATAAGTAATGTATCTTAAGCAATGTGATGCACTACTGAGCAAAGTTTACTAGTATTAAGCACAGTTAAGTACAATTGGTCATTTACTAGCGCAATAGTTTTGCACAGAGCTGCGCATCTCGCCAACTACCGCATACAAAACATGTTAGCGCAGCTCTGCGCTAACTAGCACAACATTGGGCAACGTCGGGCAACGTTGGGCAGCGTAGAGCAACGTCGAGCAACGTCGAGCAATGCTGGGCAAAGTTGAGAAAAGTCAGCTAAACACAGCCACACCTCCAAACCAGTCTGGCCAGTAGTAAAATAAAAAGCAATGACAGGCCTCGAACCCAGGATACTGTGCATCATAATCACAGTACTAAACCACTACACTATGACAGCTTTAAATATGGATGTATTTCCAACACACTCATATATATCAATTGAAGTTTACCCATTGCTAAGCAGGTTTGCTCTTAGCTGAGAATTTTCAAAACAGGCCAATCACAAATAAGTGTGGGAAATGAGGCATATTTAAGCTCCATAGGTGGGAATAATTGCCATAACTGGTTGTAGCTCCCATCTGCAGACAGTATGGCTGGTGTTGGAGAGGGCTCTCATTTTCGAGCGCAACGGTGGGGCATTGAGGAGTCAAAAGTAATGGTTTGGCTCCTCGTCCATCATCATGATGCAAGACTCCTGCAGGGCCAGTTTCAGGGCACTGAATACAAAGTGGAAGTCTGGAACCGTCTAGCACATGATCTCACCAGTGCCACAGGCATCCCTCGGACTGGTGAGCAGGTCAGACACCACTTTTCAGACCTGAAGAGATGCAAGGAGGACTGACTGAACCAGTGGATTCAGGTGGCCCGTCAAATGGAAAATGCCCCACTACTGAGTATGTAGCCATGAAATGAAGTATGTAAGAATTGCTATAGTAGTCCATGTTATGGATAGGTATGTCTCAATATCCCTTAATTTACTTCACAGCTGCAAGTGTCCATGCTGCGAATCAGCAAGCTTATGCAGATAGGCTGTTAAGGCTGTGCCACCAGGCAGGTTAGTAATTATTCTGCATGTGTTGTCATATAAAAGAAGTGAGAGAGCCTGAAAAAGAGTGTTGTAACCCATTAATAAAGGTATAATGAGTGTTGAATAGCTTCTCTGCATGTTCTGTTATATAAAATAAGTGAGACAGCATGAAAAGGTGTTGTAACCCATTAATAAAGGTATAATATGTCTTGAATAAAAGACCTCTGCATGCACTGATATATCAAATAAATGTGAGAGCCACTAGAAAAGTGTGTAATATAATAAATAAAGGTATAATTCCTGGAGTGTGTCTGTGTCACTTTCTTTGATATGTTGTTGTACCCATGCATTATAGAAATAGTACTGTTGTAGTAAGCGGTCAACCCACACATGGGTAGGCCCATATAAAGTGGATGAAGGGAGTGCCAGTAGCTGTTAAACATATATACAGTCCTCAACTGTTAGTTCATGTCCGGCATGTACAGGTTAATCTGGCACATGAGTAGCTTGTTATTCTGTTCCCCAAAAATGTCAGTGTGCTGCTAGAAATTTAGGAGGCTGTCAACATATACCTGATAATGTCACCTGAACACATACAGACAGACATGTAGATATTTAAATATAAATGAAATATAAAAATATGTAACATTAACATCTGCATCCAGGACAGTTTGTATGTCAGATACAGGTCAGGTATATCAAGAACTAGCAAAACCCATTATACAATTTAACAGACATTGCCCAGTGTAATAATACATGTAGGGGATATATAACTCCAGTAAATAGGAATGTAGTGTAAACTACAAGTATATATAAATTGTTAATGGAGGTATCTTTTTACACCCTACTGTATGTGCCTAAACAATGCAATACCACACCTCAATGGGTATGTCTAATCTCATAACATTTGTTGGGGCACATGTCCTATTGGTTTATAAATATCTGCATTTACTTTGATGCATGTCCCCTGTTCACATACCACAATCTTGGTGGCCTGTTTCCACCAATCAATCCTGCAAGCTGTTGGAATGTCCAATGTTGTTCTATATATGCATGTGTTATGCTTGCTGTTCAACTGTTGGAACTCTATTGTGTTGGGTTAATGGGAATACTACTGTATGCTGTTACAACTAAATTGGAATGCTGTTGGCTATTACTAACCCATATTGTCATCAAATCCTCCTAAACATAGAACGTATGGGAAGGCCGGCCCCAGCGGACCCACCTGTCCCACCTCAGCTGGCGATAGCACCTGGAACCAGCAGGTCCGGTGCCCAGCCTGGGACCCCCTCATCCATTGGTCCTGTGCCACCTTTGGGTGGAAGCATTGCAGGGGATGGGGCACATCCCCCTGTGCAAGCGTGGCCGGAGGAGGACCACCTATCACCCTCCAAACGGTCTGGGCTGTGGTGCGTAGGGAGATAGAGTGTTCAGTTGCTGATCCTCTACGCCAGCTCAAGGCAAGAGTGGCGTGACTCACGGGTGAGCCTGCCCCTCCTACACAGCCCCCAGCACAGCCACCCTCCGGGCTGTGAAGGTGCAGTGGTGACTGCTCATGGGTGGGGATCTCAGTTCCACTGTTGCCATCTGTGGGCTCATGGGCTTGCGATTTCCAAACACCGTTCCCCGTCAATGGTGGTCACCCACCCCATGTGTCATATTCTGCCCCTGTATGTGTCTTGTTTGTCTTGTCTGTTTACCTCCCCAATCTACCTCCGTAAATATACCTACTTCCCCTACCCCACATTCCACTCTCACTTGAAAAAAAAAGGGCAATCTGCTCCACAAAAAAATTACGCCCCATACGTAGCTGCTCATTTTGCACACATGTCCACTGGGCACATAAACTGAAATTGAATTGGCAGTACAACATACTTCGCTGTCCTCGCCCCTCTCTCAGGGGTGGAAGGTTTCAAATTTCCATCCAAATTATTAGTATATGCACAGCTGTTGCTGTTAAAGAAATGGGCAGCTATGGGCCTTCCCTACATGAGTCTGGCACATCCTGAGCTGTTTTCCCTACTGTCTTTCCCTCTTTGTGCCCCTTTTTCACCACTTTTCTATCTCCACATTTTCTTTTCTTTCAAAGAAATGAGCGTGGGGGTTAGCGGGAGTAAGCACTTTTAAGCAATAGTTAGCGTGTTTGCGCAAGCGTGCGCTTAGCTAAGTATTGCTAATCATCGCGCAAACCCACTCAAACCTGCTTACAACTGCTTAAAAGTGCCTTACTCACTCTGTATGTCTGTGCTCTTGGTCTGCTCAGCAGCAAAATAAAATACTTTTGTCAGTCTCGAACCCCGGACCTACTAGACTGCATGAAGTACCACTGAGCCATGGTAAACATACAAGAAATTGGTGCTGCAATCAATATATCATGCATCAGAATGAGTGAATGTAAAGGACAAATAGGAATGCCATAACACACATTCTGTTTTGTGGATTCTTACCAGCAGTTCTTGTGGAATTGCATTACATGACTGTGAAAAGAGAATCAGCCATACTAGCAGGAAATAATGTTACAGCAGCACTTAACAACCCCCACACAGTATCATAGTAGGACAAACACTAGCATATCTGATTAGGGCAGAGGCCATACTTTGCAACTGTGACTACATTTCAGGCATGTCCCTGATTTTCAGACAGGTTTTAGCTGTGTCACTCTGAATCCCTCTGAAAGCTACTCACGTTAGTCAGAGAGGTGGTGAATTACATTTAATGAATAATGACAATAAGTAATAGTTGGACACCGCTTGTACTTTAGGAAATGTGTATTAATCCATATGCTCTGTTTCTCTTAAAGTCCCAACTTAATGTCTCTAATAGGTGTACCTCACTTCTACCTACTTTTACCTGAGTCTGTTCAAATATGTACCTGAGTGTTTGAGAGGCCTGACAGAGGCAGAAACACACAGGCATATCAGCTATTCTGCTGTTACACACTGTGCAAATAGCTTTGGAAGGAGTTTTAGAAGCATACCCTTATGTAGGAGTACAACAGTGAAATACCAAGGGATGTAGCCATGTACTGGCAGCAACCAACTGTGACAATGCCATTGTTCCAGTGCTGAAAAGACCGGTGTGGTGCGCAGACAAAGAATAACAGGCTAACCTCTGGCTACCATCTGGATAGGTCCACATTTGTGAGCTACACAGACAGACTACTTGCCTTTGTAAACTAACAGGTACACAGCAACCCTTTAAGTCCAGCAGATAAAGTTCACACATTAACACATAGTGCTCTCTGTCCTTCTGCACCCCTACCCAAATGTACAATAAATCTGTGTGTTCAGGGTCTACCAAGGATGTAGGTAGGCATACTCAGTACTGAAATTTGTCTATCTTTCTTGAGCAGCCTGTGCTAATGT